>NW_011499907.1:1133380-1160758 GCF_000495115.2 Populus euphratica | reverse complement strand
GTAGCATGAACACCATCAGATTAAAGCTTTTTCCTTTTTCATTAAGAGATAAAGCTAAAACATGGCTATAAAATTTAAGACCAGGATCCATTCGTGTTTGGGATGAAATGCAATAACAGTTTTTAAAGAAGTTTTTCCCATCTCAGAGAATAAACTCTTTCAAAAGACAAATCACCATTTTCACTCAAAAACCAGGAGAAACATTTTACCAATGTTGGGATAGGTATGGAGACTTGCTTAGTACTTGCTCTCATCATGGTTTTGAAACATGGAGATTGGTTTCACATTTTTATGAAGGGTTAACACCTAGAGATAGGCAAATGGTTGAATTGATGTGCAATGGAACTTTTGAAGATAAAGACCCTGATGAAGCAATGGAGTACTTAGACTTGTTAGCTGAAAATGCTCAAAATTGGGACACCACGGGTACTTATGAGGCACCGAATAAAACTCAACCTCATACATCTAGTGGAGGTATGTACAACCTTAGGGAAGATCATGACCTTCAAGCCAAGTTTGCATCTTTAGCTAAAAAAGTCGAGGCACTAGAATTGAAAAGGAGTGGTCAATTAAAATCTATTGAAAACATTGTATGTCAAATATGTGAAACAAATGAACACTCAACCAATAACTGTCCAACCTTGCCTTCTTTTAAGGAATGTCTCCATAAACAAGCTCATGCTTTAAACAGTTTCCAAAGGGCCAACCACAACCCATACTCACAAACATACAACCCTGGTTGGAGAAATCACCCAAATTTTAGTTGAAAGAGTGATAACAACAATGCACAAACTTCACAACCACCATTTCAAGCACACCACAATTTCCAAAATTCTCATGGATATGCATCTTCTTATGCTCCACCTCGTAAAAGAAATCTTGAGAAAACATTGCATGCATATATGCACCTCCTTATGCTCCACCTCCTAGAAGAAATCTTGAGGAAACATTGCATGCATTCATTGAAAAGCAAGAGACAATCAATACTCAACTTGCTCAAAACATGACAGATTTTAAAGATACTCTTGCAAAATTCACATCTGCTCTTAATTTTCAAGAGAAAGGTAAGTTTCCATCTCAACCACACCAAAATCCTAAGGGGCAATACAATGCAAATGCAAGTAGTTCCGGAAGACAACACATGGATCAAGTCAATCAGTCACTACTCTGCGCAGTGGTAAGGTTATTGAAAAACCCTCTTTTGAACCTTATGAGAAAGATGATGAGTCAATCTCTAAGGGTAAGGAAGGGGTTAAATCTGAAAATTACAAAGAAACGACTGATTCCCCGCCAGGACTTCCTGAATCTGAAAATTGCAAAGAAACGACTGATTCACCGCCAGCACTTCCATTTCCTCAAGCCATGACCAAACAAAGGAAAGTCAATCACAATTCTGAAATTTATGAAATTTTCAAACAGGTAAGGATCAATATACCTTTGCTGGATGCTATTAAACAGGTTCCTTCCTATGCTAAATTTTTGAAAGATCTATGCACTGTGAAGAGGAAACTGAATGTGAAAAGGAAAGCCTTTCTAGCCGAACAAGTAAGTGCTATTCTTTAGAACAATAATGTTTTGAAATATAAAGACCCTGGTTGTCCTACAATTTCTTACTTTATTGGAGAACATAAAATTGAAAGAGCCTTACTTGATCTCGGTGCTAGTGTGAATTTACTTCCATATTCAGTTTTTCAGAGTCTCAATCTAGGTGAGTTAAAACCAACTTCTATAACTCTTTTACTTGTCGATAGATCTATAAAAGTGCCTAGAGGAATAGTCGAAGATGTGTTAGTACAAGTCGATAAATTCATTTATCTTGTGGATTTTGTTGTCTCAAGTCGATAAATTCATTTATCCTGTGGATTTTATTGTCTTGGACACAGAACCTGTTGAAGCATGTAATTCATTTCCTGTTATTTTAGGACGTCCATTTCTTGCAACTTCTAATGCATTGATTAATTGTAGGAATGGACTGATGAAGCTATCATTTGGAAACATGACATTGGAGATGAATATTTTCAACATTTGCAAGCAACCTGGAGATGATAATGATTTACAAGAAGTAGATCATATTGACGAATTAGTTTATGATCAACTTGAATCTACTTTAAGTAAAAATGAGTTGGATGAATCTGAAGATTTGCAAATGATTTATTCTGAGGAAGAAATCATGGATGAAAAATGCACCGAAAATGTTGATGCAGATCTTTTATCAAAAGTGACACCAAATTCGACATCTAACATCACACCAATTGATGATTACTTTCCTAAGGAATCCTTACTTTCTCTTAGTCCAATGCCTTGGTATGTTAAAAATATTAATTTTCTTGCTTTAGGAGATTTGCCAGCTGATTGGAGTACCCAAGACAAAGAAAAGTTTTTGAACGAAGTGAAGAACTTTTATTATGATGACCCTAACTTATTCAAATGTTGTCCTGATCAAATATTTCAAAGATTCATTCCCGACAATGAGGTAAGTAGTGTCATTAAACTTTGTCATTCTGAAGCATGTGGAAGTTATTTCTCATAAAAAAAGACAGCTACAAAAATCTTTCAAAATGGATTTTATTGGCCCACCATGTTCAAGGACACACATGCATTCTGCAAAACTTGTGAAAATTGTCAAAAAGTTGATACTGGTCGAAAAGTTTTGTTTTATAATTCTCAACTCGATGCATTCCCTAGAGAGCTAAGATCAAGATGGAGCAATCCTTATGGTGCCTGTGATATTGAGAATTCAATGAATGACAATGTTTTTTAGGAAAATGAACATCATTTGAAAGCTTACTTTGATAATTTTCCTAGTGAAAATGAATCAACTAGTTTGAATGATCTTGTAGATAAAGGTTGATTTTTTTTTCTCATATTATTTTTTCTTGAGTGATTTTTGCTAGTTTCTGTCACCCCGGTCAAATGGCGGACAACGGTACTCCGTGACTTAAGTCGGTTCTTTCAGTTTCCCATAATAACTGATATTTGTGTATATATTTATGCAATTCTTTGAATCTCTCTTCCAATTCTCATTTGATATTGGACACTAATCTTGAAAAATTGAAAAAGTATTTTCCCACTCTGCCTCAGAATGCGATTACAAAAATTTACCGTGCTAGATGTGCAAGATTGAGATTGTTAATAAATCATGGAATTCCTGAAGATATTCGCTGGTTGATTGAAGCAAAGGTCCGATTATCAGGTGAGTCCTCTAACTCCATTTCACACATGCGTGGAACAAGTAAAAGCACTTTTGCAAAGAAACATTATGCAAAACGACTGAAAGTCTGTCATCGATGTGCCAGATGGACTTGTAATGCACAATGTTGTTTTGTAGGAATGGTATCTATAAACCGTGAAGATAAAATACAATTCATTAAGGGTGGCCTGAGTAAGGAGTCTTTAGATAATCTTTTATGGACTCTTGAGATGCATCCTAGTGGAGATGTGCAATTCATGATTTATGGCCCCATTTCATAAAAAAACATGATCGACTTAGTCTTGGAAATCTGACTAAAAAAGACCTTGTTTGCCAGTTTTTAAGAAAACTAGATGGGAAGCCTATCCTCGACCCATAGAGGGCGTTTAAGTCGTTCTTGGACGTAAAACCAAGGGAAGATGTGAGCCACAATCACAACTACATGTACATACACATGTTTTTTTTTTTAAAAAAAAAATAAATAAAGAGAAAGAGAGTGTGTGAGACTCCAGCTGGCCTACACATAGGTGGTATGATTGCCCTTTTATTTTCTCATCTACAAAATCCTCTCTTCCTTCCCTTCATTTGCACTCAACCTATACATTCATCAATTATAGAAGTGTGTAGAAATGACAAGTTCCTTAAGTCATCAAATAAAAAGTATTTACAAGTATTAGCATTAATCAAATAAGATGATTAATGTAATCATGTTAACAATCTATAATCTGATTGGAATTGAGACAATTGCCTACAACTTTCATGTTTGCAACTGGCTCCAGTTTTGACGTTATCAATGACGTTTTGGGCAGACAAGAGAAGATAAGGATTGTCACCAAGTCAAAAGTTGGCCACCCACTTATCAATTAGTCATCAAATCAATAGTTCCTAATTTTGGCCTATAAAAGGAGGCATTTGCCATGCATTTAGGCATCTTGGTTTCTAGATCAAGATCATGCTCTTCCTTTCTCTCTTTGTATTTTTTGTAATGTTTATGCTTTGCTTTCATTAATATTAAGTTTATGCCTTTCATTTCCTTTCCTTTACTTAGTTAACTTTTATGTTCTTATTTTGTTTATCTATTTTGCTTTCTTTTATTATGTCTAGCTAAGTTAGTTATGTCAAGGTGAAAAGGTTACACTAATGGTGTAAGAATAAGTATAATGTAAACTTAATATGGACTTTAATGTTTGATACTAACATGTTTTATATTTGTTATCTTGTTCACTCTTTAATACTTTGCTTGTTAAATGATTAATCTTGATTTATGTTGTATAACACTTGGTACAACAAATGCTTGGCACTTTCATAGCCCATACTGTATGGTATAACCGACACCTGAGCTATGAAAGGAACTTGATTTGTTGTTAACATAAGTTATAATCATGAATGCTTGATGAGATTTACAAGTATTAGCATTAATCGAATAAGATGATTAATGTAATCATGTTAACAATATATAATCTGATTGGAACCTCCTTTGTGTGTGGTTTCCAATTGAATAATAAGAGTTTATACTATACTTGTTTGACATACCATTAGCGAATCCTCTAACCTTGACATTTGTTATTATCATTGTTTAATCGTTACATTAATATTTCATCTCAAAGTTCTCATCATCTTCTTCTTCTTCTCCTTCTTTTTCTTTATTATTATTATTATTATTATTATTATTACTACTACTACTACTGCTACTACTACTACTACTACTATTATTATTATTATTGTTATTACCATTATTATTGTTGTTGTTGTTGTTGTTATTATTATTATTGTTGTATTGTTGTTATTTATAATTTGTACAATTAACCTCCCTGTGGTTCGACCCCGGTCTTGCCAGGTTATTTATTACTTCGACACTCCTGCACTTGGGAGAAGACATCAATCTTTTCATCGTGTCATGTCTCAACACCTAATGCCCTAAGACCAACTGGTTTGGGAGTCATTAGCCGAAAGCTCGTTACATGGGTTAAATATGCATGGTATTTTAAGTTATATGTATATATATTTAAAAAAAAGAAAAAAAAATAATAATAATCCCAACCTAAGGAAGTTAACCTTAAACGTTAGAACAAAAATTTTGTTTTCTTCCAAGAAAAACCCCATAATTATGTGTTGATATATTGAGCATAAAAGAAAGGTTTATTAATATCTTGTTTAAGAGTTATTGAGCAGATATATAAATTTAATGAGAGTTTGTTTATCTGGATAAATCAATAGAAGTTGAATGATGAATACCTTGCTTTGTGGAATTTACAAATTGTTTTTCTATTTTAACACTTTGATTACTAGAGACTAGTAATAAGCTAGTTGGGGAGTGTGATTAGTACTTAAAAGTGCATTTTTTATCAAGGTTTTATATCATCATTTTGTACTTGAAGTATCAATAACTCATTAACTAAAGCATGTTTTATAATAATATATCTAATAATATAAGATACCTTTAATTTATGGAAAATATTCATTTTAAATGTAGGCCTATCACATAAATGAAATGATTGGTTGATGAATTTAAGAATTGAAATTGAAAGGACAAAGAGATGACCAAACTTAGAAAAGAGATGTCGTTGCAATTCAAACCAGAACACTATTCAGTAATTGGGTCATATCTGGAGCTGTAGATCTCAGATTTAGGTCTACTTTATATGGATGGAAAGGTAAGACATAGGCCTACAACTTTCATATGGAGCCCAAGATATAAAAAGGTCATTTTCAAGTCCAAATTATAGCAACAACAAAGAAGTCTTAATTTGTCTTCCAGCCCGAGCACTATTTAGTGTTTGGCTCATATCTAGAGTTATAGAAGTCCAAATAACCTGAATGTTTTACACGAGAAAGCTGAGACAATTTCCTACAACTTTCATTTTCAAGTGGCTCCAATTTTAACGTTATCAATGATGTTTTGGGCAGACAAAAGAAGATAAGGATTGTCACCAAGTTAAGAGTTGGTCACCCACTCATCAATTAGTCATCAAATCAATAGTTTCCAATTTTGGCCTATAAAAGGAGGAATTTTCCAAGTATTTAGGCATCTTGGTTTTCATATCAAGATCATGTTCTTACTCTTTCGCTTTATATTTTTGTAATGTTTAAATTTTTGTTTCATTAATCTCTTGTTTATACTTTTCTTTTCCTTTCCTTTACTTAGTGAACTTATATCTTATTTATGTTATTATCTTGTTTATTTATGTTTCTCTTCTTTCCTTATGTTTAGTTAAGTTTATTATGTCAAGGTGAAAAGGTTACATTAATGGTGTAAGAATAAGTATAGTGTAAACTCAATATGAATTTTAATGTTTGATACTAGCTTGTTTGTATTTATTATCTTGTTCACTCTTAATACTTTGGTTGTTAAATAGTTAATCTAGATTTATGTTGTATAATACTTGGTATAATAAATACTTTTCACTTTCATAGCCCAACCGTATGGTATAACCAAAACCTGTGCAATGAAAGGAACTTAATTTGTTGTTAACATAAGTTATAATCATGAATGTCTGACAACATTTACAAATATTAGTATTATTTGAATGAGATAACTAATGTAATCATGTTAACAATTTATAATCCGATTGGAACCTCCTTTGTGTGTGGTTTCCAATTGAGAAATGCGTTTATACTATACTTGTTTGAAATACTATTAATGAATCCTTTAACCTTGATATTTATTTTTATCATTGTTTAATCCTCATATTAATCTTACAATCTCAAAGTCCTCTTTAACTTATTATTTTTATTGTTGTTGTCATTATTTATAATTTATATGGCTAACCTCCCTGTGATTCGACCTCGATCTCGCCGGGTTATTTATTACTTCGACCTTCTTGCATTTAGAAAAAGACATTAATTTTTTGATTGTGTTACCATGTAACAAGCGTTGGGCCAATAGCTCCCAAGTCAGTTGACTTTAGGGTATTAGGTGTTAAAACTCCCTTTTGGGCTTAATTGCTTAGGTTAGGAAGCTTCAAAATCAAACTTATCTATATTTTTATTTATTACATTTATTTTTTTATTTGTTTTGTAAATTATATATTATCCCTTTCCTTTAGTTGTTACCTTTAACAAAAGAACATAAATGATGTAATAATTAAATCTGCAACCCACAATCATATATTAAAATGTGTGTGTGTGAAAATGAAGGTTTAAGAATACTTGTTAAATGAGTGTATGAGCGGAATTAATTGATAACAATACAAGAGTTTATAAACCTGAAAATTTCAAAAAGTATTTTGATAGACCTTATTATAAATATTGCAAATAACTATTGAAAAATATTTACTAAGATGTGTCTCATGAGTCAATAAAATTCCTCCTAACTCTACCATTCTAATAACAATTTTGTCAAATGGTTTTAATAATAACAAAAATAAAGTTTTTTTTTAATGTTAACAACTACCCTTTTTCTCAACCAAAATGAGACATTGTCCTCAATATCCTAAGGTAGAAAGATAGAGTATAGAAGACATCACCTGAAACACCAAATACTGACAAACCTGAAACACACTTAAACAAATATAAGAATTAATAAAAGAAAATAATATGTTATTAACAAAACCAAAAGACACAAGGTTTCATAAACGAAGGCACAAATCCAATCTAAGTTTTTTATGGTTTTTCATAGTTGACCAATTTATGTGACTCAAGGAGGGATCAATTACAAGGATGAAAGATTGTAGTTGATCAATCAATTATTAAGTAGTAGAACAAAAATTATGATTTGTCGTGCAGAAAATATTATAAATTTCTCTTTCATAAAATGATCAAGAAAAGACAATAACTTATCATAAAAACCATTAACATTAAGCAAACCTATTGGTTTATAGTGAATGTAAAGTTGGGCTCAAGAGAAAATATAAAAGATCTTTTCCAATGTGCCTAGGCGACCTGGTAAGGCAATGAAGGCATTAGCATGTTTAAACATTATATTCATTCGATCAATATTATGGAGACCTGTAGTTCCTCTCCAATTGTTTTTCCAGTGATGTCCCTTTTTGCTAAAGCTTTAGGGACGACCCCTAAAAATTAACTACCTCCTAAAAATGCATTTATTGACACACCCCCCATTAACCCAAGGTTGTATCTCCCATGCACTAAATGAATCTTTCTCTCAGTAAGTACCCAACCAAAATGATTTGTTGATTCTAAAAGTTCTTTTTCTTTTCTAAGACTAGATCCACAGAAAACACAAATATTTCTTATTTGATGACTTGAGAAACCTGTCATTTCTACACACTTCTATATCTATTGAATGGGTGGGTTGAGTAGAAATGAAGGGAAGGAAGAGAAGATTTTATAAATAAAAAATAAAAAATGCAATCATACCACTTATATGTAGGTCAGCTGAAGTCTCTCTCTCTCTCTCTCTCTCTCTCTCTCTAAAAACATGTGTATGTACAAGTAATTGTGATTGTGGCTCATATCTTCCCTTGGTTTTACGTCCAAGAATGGCTTAAATGCCCTCTATAGGTCGAGGATAAGCTTCTCATCCAGTTTTCTTAAAAACTAACAAACAAGGTTTTTTTTAGTCAGATTCCCAAGACCATGACAAACATGTTCTTTATGAAATTTTGGTTATAAATCATGAATTACAGAATGCATATCTCCACCAAGATTCATCTCAAAAGTCAATAGAAGATTATCTAAAGATTCCTCATGTTTTGAATTATATCTTAACTTTTGATAATTTTCATAACAAAACACATATGTGTCTTTGAATATGGTGGGCCAATAGAATTCATATTGTAAGATTTTTACAGTTATCCTTTTTGACGAGAAATGACTCCCATATGCTTTAGAATGATAAACTTTAATGACACTACTTACCTCATTTCAAGAATGCATCTTTGAAATATTTTATTAAGATAATATTTAAATAAATAAGGGTCATCCCAATAAAATTTCTTCACTTCTTTCAAAAACTTTCTTTTGTATTCAGTACTCTAGTGAGCTGGTAAAAATCCTAAAGCAAGAAAATTGATATTTTTAGCAAACCAAGACTTTGAATTAAGAGAAAGTAAAGATTCAATAGGAAAGTAATCATTGATTGGTATGATATCGGATGTTAAATCTATTGTGAATCTTGACAAAAGATCCATATCAATATTTATGCCTTTCTTGTCCTTGATTTCTTCCTGAGAATAAATTATTTGTAATTCTTCAAATTCATCAAACTCAGTTTTACTCAAGGTAGATTCAAATTGATCATAAACTAATTCTTCAATAAGATTTACTTCTTGTAAATCATTATCATCTCCAAGTTGCTTGCAAATGTTAAAAATATTCATTTTTAATGTCATGTTTCCAAATGATAGCTTCATCAATCCATTTCTATAATTAATCAATGTATTAGAAGTTGCAAGAAATGGAAGTTCTAAAATAATAGGAAATGAATTACACACTTTAACAGGTTGTGCGTCTAAGACAATAAAATCCACAGAATAAATGAATTTATCAACTAGTACTAACACATCCTTAATTATTCTTCTAAGTACTTTTACATATCTATCAACAAGTTAAAAAGTTACAAAATTTGGTTTTAACTTACTTATATTGAGACTTTGAAAAACTGAATTGGAAGTAAATTCACACTAGCTCCAAGATCAAGTAAAACTCTTTTAATTTTATGTTCTTCAATAAATTGAGAAATTATAGGATAACCAAGGTCTTTATATTTCATAGCATAATTGTTCTAAAAAATGACACTTACTTGTTCAACTAAAAAGGCTTTATTTTTCATATTCAGTTTTCTCATTACAATGTATAGATCTTTCAAAAATTTAGCGTAGGAAGGTACCTGTTTAATAGCATCCAACAAAGGTATATTGATCCTTACCTAATTGAAAGTTTCAAAGATTTCATAGTTGTGATTGACTTTTCTTTATTTAGTCATGGCATGAGAAAATAAAAGTGTTGGTTGGGACTCAATATTTTCTTTGCAATGTTCAGATTCAACCCCTTCTTTACCCTCAAAGATTAACTCATCATCTTCCTCACAAGGTTCAAAAATGGGCTTGTTAATAACCTTACCACTACGAAGAGTGATGACTGATTTAACTTGATCCATGTGTTGACTTCTAGAGCTACTTGCATTTGAATTGTATTGCCTTTTAAGATTTTGCTGTGTTTGAGATGAAAACTTACCTTTCTCCTAAAAACTAAGAGTAGATGTGAATTTTGCAAGAGCATCTTTTAGATTTATGATGGTTGTAGCATTTTGAGTGTTAATTCTCTCTTGCTTTTCAATGAATACATGTAATGTTTCCTCAAGATTTTTTCAAAGAGGTGGAGCATAAAGAGGTGCATATCCATAAGAATTTTTAAAATTATGGTGTGCTTAAAATGGTAGCTGTGAAGTTTGTGCATTATTGTTATCACTCTTCCAACTTTAATATGGATAATTTCTCCAACCAGGGTTGTATGTTTACGAGTATGAGTTATAAATGAGCATTTGAAAACTATTAAAAGCATAAACTTATTTATGGAGACATTCCTTAAAAGAAGGCAAAGTTGAAGAGTTATTGGTTGAGTGTTCATTGCTTTCATAGATTTGACACACAATGACTAGAACAGATTTTAATTAACCACTTTCTTTCAATTCTAATGCCACAACTTTTCTAGCTAAATATGCAAACTTGGCTTAGAAGTTATGATCTTCCCAAAAGTTGTACATTCCTCCCTAGATATATGAAGTTGAGTTTTACTTGGTGCCTCATAAGTGCCTGTAGTGTCCTAATTTTGAGCATTTTCAACTAACAAGTCTAGGTACTCCATTGTTTCATTAGGGTCTTTATCTTTAAAAATTTCATTGCACATCAATTCCACTATTTGTCTATCTTTATATGTTAACCCTTCATAAAAATATGAATTCAATCTTCATATTTCAAAACCATGATGAAGGCAAGTATTAAGCAAGTCTCAATACCTATCCCAATATTGGTAAAATGTTTCTCTTGGCTTTTGAGTGAATATGGTGATTTGTCTTTTGAAAGAGTTTGTGTTATGAGAAGGGAAAAACTTCTTTAAAAATTATTGTTACATTTCATCTCAAGTACAAATGGATCCTGACCTAAGATTTTATAGCCATGTTTCAGCTTTATCTTTTAAAGAAAAATAAAAAAAAGCTTTAATCTAATGATGTTCATGCTATAATTTAAGTCATTATAAGTGTTATAAACTTCTTCAAATTCTCTCAAATGCAAGTATGGATTTTATATATCTAAGCCATGAAAAAAAGGTAAAAGTTGAATAATGTCTAGTTGAAAATTAAAATGAAATGCATTAGAAGGGAAAACTATGCACGAGAGTGCACTTGTTCTTATAAGATTCATGTAGTGTCTAAGTTTTCTAACACGGTTATTCTTATTATTTTTATTATGAAGCAACTGGTTATCTTCTTCAACCATGTTTTCTAAAAAAGATGACGATACCATATAAAGTCTACCACTTAATATACATAACCAAACTCTCATACACGAGAAGGAAGAGAATAAAAAGAATAAAAAAAGGGAAAAAAAGAAACAAAATAAAAAAAACAAAAGTTAGATAAAAGGAAACAAAAGAAAAGACAATAAAATAAAATATATAATTTATACAGTAATTTACCTTCCCGATAATGGCATTAAAAACTTGACATGACTAAAAGATTGATATTTTCTTCCAAGTGTAGGAGTGTTGAAGTAATAAATAATCTGGCAAGACTAGGGTCAAACCACAGAAGGGTTAACTATATAAATTATAGATAATAATAATAATAATAATAATAATAATAATAATAATAATAATGGTGATGGTGATGGTGATGGTGATGGTGATGTGAGTTAAAGAGGACTTTGAGATGTAAGATTAATGTGAAGATTACACAATGATAAAAACAGTTGTCAAAGTTAGAAGATCCACTAATTGTATTTCAAATAAGTATAATATAAACTCTTTTTATTACTCAACTGGAAACCATACACAAAGAAGGTTTCAATCGGATGATTTGTCATTAATAGCTCCCTATAAATTGTTAACATGATCATATTAATTATCTTATTTAAGTAACACCAAACTTTTAAATGTTGTCAGGAATTCATGATGTTAATTTATGTTAACAACAAATCAAGTTTTTTTCATAGCACAAATGTAGGTTATACCATACGGTTGGCTATGAAAATGCCAATTATTTAATGTACTAAATGTTATACAACACAAATTTAGATTAATCATTTATCAAGCAAGATATTAAGAATTAATATGATAAAAATGATAAAACATGTTAATAACAAGTTGTTTAGGATATAATCATTGAAGTCCATATTGAGTTTATATTATACTTATCTTAACACTATTAGTGAAACCTTTTCACCTCGATATACCAAACTTAGCTAAATATAATAATAAAAAATATAAATAAACAACATAAGAACATAGGTATAGTAAAGGAAATGAAAAGTATAAACAAGAGATTAAAAAAAATATAAAATGAAATAAAACTTAAACATTACAAAAATATGAAGAAAGAAATAAAAAGTAGCATGATAAATGCCTCCTTTTATAGGCCAAAATTTGGAACTATTGATCTGTTGACTAATTGTTGAGTGGCTGGCCATATCTTGACTTGATGACAATCCTTATCTTTGTTTGAACAAAACATCATTACCAACATCTAAATTTGAACAGATTATCTTCATGAAAATTCTAAGAAATTATCTCAGCTTTCCAAAAAGAATAAATCGATGATTTTGACTTTTAGAACTCGAGATATAGGCTGAACACTGAATAGTGTTTGAGCTGTAGGACAAATTCAGACTTCTTCGTTGTTACTACAATTTGAACTTGGAAACTCCCTTTTTAAATCTTGGATTCTTCATGAAAGTGTTATGCCTATGTCTTAACTTTCTAGCCATATAGAGTAGACCTAAATTCAAGTTCTACAACTCTAATTATGATCTAAAAACCAAATGGTGTTCCAGATTGGACTAAACCAACATCTCTTTTCTAATCTTAGCCCTCTCTTTGTCTTCTCAATTTTAGTTGTTAAACTCATCAATTAATCCCTTGATTTATGTGATAAACCTTCATTTAAGATGAACATTTACCATAAATTAAAGGTATCTTATATTATTAGATATGTTATTATAAAACATGCTTATGTTAAGGAGTTATTGATACTTTAATTGCAAAATGATGATATAAAACATGCTCTTGTTAAGGAGTTATTGATACTTTAAATGCAAAATGATGATATAAAAACTTGATAAAAATGAACTTTTAAATACTAATCAATATGCAATTGTCGATAACTTGGTATGCCCAATTATAGGGGAAACTTTTTCATAATGAACCTTGCATGAATCTATGATGCGATCCTCGTGATCATGTAGTCATATAACCCACAATCAAGATTGAGATTTGATCCCGGAAAGCCAAAATAGATATGATATAAGTGTGACAAAATAGAAATATGCCCCAAGGCACCAACATTATTGGAATGAAGTAGAATGATGCCACAAAGTCAGTTAATCTTTGATAAGTTACATTTAGTTCATTCAAAAATTGAAGAATGCAAGAATTATTTTTACATATTAAAACTAAAAAAAATTCAAAAGTAACATTCATCAATGACTGCCAAAATTTAGGACACATGAGTTTAAATAGTTCTTAAAAAATTCACCTTAATGGATTATCATAGTGAACTTATTTGGCCCACTTACAAAATTGACCAAAAAACCTTAAATAAAAAAATCCATAACCTGAATCAAATAAGCCTTGGACCCTGATTGAAAAAATAGTATTGATTAAGCCCAAACAAGCATTGGATTGCAGTTAACAAAATAAAATAAAACATATAATATTAAATCTATGTTTTGCAATGAGAAGAAAACAAAGAAATAAAATATCACAAAACTGATTCAAAGTTTATTTATGGTCTTCCATGCAGCCTATTAATTCTAGAAACAAAAGGAAAAGGCAGCCACCCATGTTGTTTTCAAATTGTAGTAGGATTTATTTGTTTCATTTGTTATTCTCACTGCATGCCAAAACAAGGATGGATTATACCCTTCTTGCACATGAATAAAATACATTATGACCTCCTTTTAATATTCCAACTAACCCTTCAAATTTGACTTGGTCAAAGCATTTAAAACTAATGCATTCAATGCTTTTTTAATATTTTTATCTTGGACTGAGTCATTAGACCATTTGAAACATGTAATATGTTCTTGTTAGTGTTTACTAGACTATTTGGAATATGTAATGGGTCTTTGCTAGTGTTTTTAGACTGGTCCACATCAATCTAGTTTCAGAAAAAATTATCATGTTTTTTTTACATTATAATTTATATGTTGTCCTAGTATTTTGGATGTTACAATGTGGTATCAAAGCCTTAATTATGATTCTAGGAATAATGTTTGTGATAAAATAAAGTGCAAATAAAATGATTATTATTTGAGATTATTGATAGGAAGCTAAATATTTATTTCAAAATGGTATGTACAACCAGAAGGGACTCCACCTGTAATACCACCAGGGATATCTCTTATATTGCCAAACCCTGCTTATTTTGAATAGCTAGCCAAAACTATTATGTTAAGTATAACATGGGCCACAAGTATAAACTTTGTTTATAAATAATTTTTTGACTTACGATACTTAGTTTGATAAACATGCTTAACTCAAATTTATTTAAATAATCATAACAACAACAACAACAAAAACAACAACAATGATAACAATAATAATAACAATAATACAAATAATATTATTAATCTGATTGATAATATACTAATATTATTAGTATTATGTTTATTGTTAATAATAAGTATTATTAGTATAATAATATACTAATATTATTCTTATTGTTAATATTAGTAGTATTCATATTATTAATAATAGCGATTGTCAATACCCTAGTATTCTCTGCACATTGTTAATCTGATTTATTCAGCAACTTTCTTATGAGCTTTTCAAATCGGACATGGGTCACAGGTTTGTTTCCCGTCGCAGGGTATTTTGTTTTTACTAGCAACTAGCAACTACCACGACAAGTTGATCCTTGTTTTTGATCCAACGAACGTTAATGATTTGTTTAAATATCTATGTGTTCTGTCTGATTATTTACCTTTTTTTTCTTTTTCTTTTTTTGGTCGCCAATCTTATCCACCACCGAATTCAATAGAAAACTGTCATTGTTTTGCTAAGCCAAAATTTGGCTTTTCCGTCTTGGCATATGAATCCAATCCATCATTCACAGCCACAGCTCATGCACTTTTATTCCGGAATTTGAGCTGATTATTTTGCAAAATCTTGGATTTATTGAGGAGTTGATCCTGCAAAATTCGCCTCAAATCCAACACTTCAATCTTAGAAGCAAGCTTGGATCCTAAATCGCACCGACCGCATTTCATGTTTGTTTGGTATTCTAGTTGGTAGTATTTTTTATTTAAAAATATATTAAAATAATTTTTAAATTTATTTTTAATATTAATACATCAAAATAATTTGAAAAAATAAAAAATAAATAAAAATATCTTAAAATTACTATTAAAACACAATGACAAACACCTTGTGTACACTTGGGGTCAAATTCTAGTTGGCCTTTCATAGACAAAATCATTGCCAGCTCTGAATTGACCAATTGAGGGCAACCTTTACACGGATTCAGAGTCAATTTCATTGCAAGATTGTCATTGTGCTTGTATGCTGGGACATAATAAGTATATTCCAAAAAACTGGAAAGCATTTTTGTTTTTATGTGTTCCTGCTGGCCCTTCGGTGTTGTGCTCAGCAGGTTTCTTTATTTACTGTGCTTTTTTGCCCGTGGTAAATCTTATCCACTACCAAGTAAAAAACTGCCACCGTTGCTTTGATCGTTTGAACCAAAATCTGCTCTTGCTTCCATCAACTAATATACTTCATATGTTCGTTTAGTAGAGTAATATTGGTGTTTTTTTATAAAAAAATAACTTTTAATTAAAATAATATTTTTTTAATTTCTTATACTAAGCTTCCATCAACTAATATACTTCATATGTTTGTTTAGTAGAGTAATATTGGTGTTTTTTTTTATAAAAAAATAAATTTTAATTAAAATAATATTTGTTTAATTTCTTATACTAGTATATCAAAATAGAATATTTAAAAATATATCAATTTAATATTTTTTAAACTAAAATACTTAAAAAAATAAAAATTATGACAAGACCAACAAACAATTGTTGAGAATAAATATTTTGAGTGTTGATTTGACCTAATGTGAAGTAGAGGGATTAAATTGGCTTTTGGTATCGCTATTTGTATTGGATTATAAGTGTAAAAAGATATTCCTTTTGACCCTTTTCTGGTTAAAATGTGTTTTTTTTTGAAGAAAAAACAATTGTTATTATATCCGTAAAGAAGTTGGGAATAAACAACATTCTTGCACCCTATCATCTATAGTATATTAAATAATATTTATTGGTATTTTTTATGTATTTTTGAATCATTTTAATATTTTAATATAAAGTTTAAAATTTTAAAAATAAAAAATATTATTTAATATATTTTTAAATAAAAATACTTTAAAAAATAATATCCACACCTCTCTTCTCTTATACGAGTATATAAGTAAAAGAAATAAATAAATAAAAATTAAAAATAGTGAGCACTAAGCTGTTGTACACATAAAAAAAATACCAGAAAAATCAATTTGAAAACAACTCCTAAATTTCTCGTTTACATTAATGTCGCAAGGTATAAGCACTATCCAACACCAGTATGTACAGCAAATAGTTTAAGTACACTAGAATATGATTCCATGTGGTGTTGGTCTACCACAAGCATCACACCATCTGGGGACCAATGAGTTCATATTCTTAAATAGATTATCCTGTTTATTTTATATTTTAAATTTATTTTTTTAAAATTTAAATTTATTTTTTTTAAAATTAATATTTTTTAATATTTTTAAATTATTTTGATATACTAGCGTAAAAAATAATTTTTAAAAATTAAAAAATATTATTTTAATACATTTCTAAATGAAAAATATTTTGAAAATTAATCATAACTATATTATTAAATATTTCTTAAATGAAAATATTTTAAAAATTAATCATAACTACACTATTAAATATTTCTTAAATATCTTCTAAAAAGCATTATATATATATAGTCTTCTTTATAATTCTATATAATTTATCTTTTCAATTATATAAATAAGAAGATACATGTAAATATTTTTTTAAAAAATATGTTTATATCATAATATTTATTAACAATCATCTTGTTTTGAAAAATTTATTGAAATATATATGATTATACTTCGTAAGTTTTATATATTTTTATCTATATATAACTAGAAATATGAATTAGCTGAACTTCTCACTCATATTAAAATCATATAAATCACATTTCTAATCTACATAAAGACGACCAAACATGAATTAATACAAAATATTTCTATTATAGATCTTAAACACCTGTTTTATTCTTAAAACAAAAAGAAGAAAACCTCCTGACTCCCACTCATCCAACGACCAACTAAAATCTACCAATTGAACGGTCAAGATGAAACAAGTGCACCAGAACACCATACCGAGTGACGTATAGTAGCAGGAATGTGGGGTCATTGACTTGAGCATATTAATTAAGTTAAATATAAATATAAACAAAATAAAATACTAATAAAGGAACATAGAGTATACTATTCAAACAGAGGTTTTATTTTTTTGGCTGATGCATAGCATACAATTGGAGGGAATGGATTTTGAGCGGTTAAAAGTTTCTCTCTCTCTCAGCAATTTGTTGATGGATGAATAAGCATACGCTCATAGTCCTTAGCTTCAAGAACAAGAGTGCACACGTTGAGTGAAACTTCCTCTTTCCCAACTGTGCGTTGCTTAAACCCACCCCGTCAAAAACACACAACGCGTAAACAAATCAAAATCAAAAACTGCTTTTTATTTTTATTTTTAATTAATTAATTTATTTTTGTTAATGATCGATGTCGAAGATGAAGCATCTACTAAGGAAGCTCCACATCGGTGACCATCACAACCGATTTGGTGGCGAGACTCGACCCGTTTTGAGTTCCAACACGAGTCCCAGTACCACTCCGAGTCCGTCAAATGAAAGAATCGAGCCCGTTGAATCCACGGCAGTGGATCGGATTGCTGTCGAAGCGATTAGTAGTAGTAATAGTAGTGGGATTGATTTTAATTTATTAGAGGAGGAATTTCAAGTGCAATTGGCTTTAGCGATTAGTGCGTCGGATCCGGATTCGACTCTTGATACGGAATCTGCTCAGATCGATGCTGCTAAGCGGATTAGTCTCCGGAGCTGTCCCGTCGTTCCGGTTACTGATACCGATTCTCTTGCTGAGTCTCTCTCCCTCCGATACTGGGTATGCTTTTTACTATTTGGTTAGGTTTTTGACTTTTGGATCTTATTTTTGGGGATTTCATATGATTTTGCCTTTGCATTTGCTGTTTCGGATCAGTTTTGTCAATTCTAATTTGGTTGGTTTAGGGTTTTGATTGATGCACAGTGCTGCAATTTTGACATGTTTGCTTCTAATTTGTTTTCATTTTCATGCATGAATCAGTTTAATAATTATACTAATTGATTGTGTTTTGTATGACTTATTTATTTTGTGGACTGATGTTTAATGTTATAAAGCTGTTTTAGTTATTATTGTGGATAATTGATCTTATCTCTACAGATGACTTGTGTTGCGTAATAAGTGTGATTTGTTGATTACTGCCTGTTTTCCATAATTGACGAGAAAGCGAAGAGAAATGTTCTCCAAAACTTGTTGTTTGCTAAAGAAAGCTAGGGATGGGGATTAATTGAATTTCTAGGTTCATGCTACATGCTGGATTGTGATTAAAGTGATTGGTCTTGACTAAGTTGATTAATTGTTTATTTTTTGTGTGGGTCTCTGTTTACAACGAAGCAGAATAGGTGGCTTGTGGTGTTTATGAAAGGAAAATAATAATCAAGCAGTAGAGTTCAATCTAACCTAAATTCTCTAAATGTTTTCATGGTTTGCTGGGGGGCTCTGAGATTTGCATCGTGAATTTTATGGAATGAAAGTGCTTGATAATAATTTGGAAGAATGAAAATGAAGCTGTTGGATGCCTGTAGCCAAGTTTATGCAATCTCCTCAGATCTCTCATATAATGGCTACTGAACAATTGGAAAATAACTGCTGTATTTTTTCCCTAACTAAAAGCACCAAGCAAAGGCTTACTTATTTTTAAGAGGGGTGGAAACTTGATCACATAGTGAGATTGTCTTCCAATACAAGGGCCAGTACAATTTTTCCTAGTGATATTTTACACTTCCTTTATCACAGTCTTTTGTGAGTTTAGCATTTCTAGGTTAGCATTTATGCATACATGTATTTACATTCTATGCAGCACAGAATCTTTTCCATCCAGGAAAAATATGAAATTGAAAGCCTGTTGATTGGAGATTTCTATTTCCTAGAACTGCAATGTTGAAAAGCCTCGTTCTTGAATTTCATTTTCAGTTCTTGAATTTCATTTTCATTCCTTGTCGTACCATTCCCTGGCACAAATAGAAAAACAAAGCATATGTTTTCTTTTCTTTTCCTATGCATGTCATGTGCAAATCTTGATGTTATCTATTCAAAACATTCAACTGATTTTTCCCATATCTTTCATGCAGAGCTATAGTGTTGTAAATTATAATGAAAAAGTGATGGATGGCTTTTATGATGTTTGTGGAGTTACCTTAAACTCAGTTGTTCAAGGGAATATGCCATTGTTAGTGGATCTTCAAGCAATATCAATATCAGAAAATGTTGATTATGAAGTTATCATGGTAAACCGATATGTTGATGCTGAACTGCAAGATCTTGAGAAAAGAGCTTATATCATGTCTCTGGAAAGCAGAGTCTCTGATGGCTTGATCCAGAAAATTGCTGATGTTGTTGTTGATAGAATGGGTGGTCCGGTGAGTGATGCTGGTGAGATGTCAAGCAGGTGGAAAAGGCGAAGCAAAGAGCTACAGAACACTCTGAACTCTATCATTCTACCCCTTGGTTGTCTTGATGTTGGACTTTCTCGCCACAGGGCCTTGCTCTTTAAGGTTTTGAGATCTTTTAACTTCTGTTCAAAAGTTGAACTTGATGATAAATGAACATATTCATTCTTTCTAACATAACAATGGCCATCTTGTCTGTTTAAATTCTTAATATTTGTGTTTTTGCTATTCAAAGAATGTCAGCATCATCATTCAAGCATATGATAGTTCTTCTGATACCTGTGAATAGATTGGACTCAAATTAATCATTGCATTTCTGGTGACAGGTGATAGCTGATAGGATTAATCTCCCATGTATGCTGGTTAAAGGGAGCTACTATACTGGCACTGATGATGGAGCTGTAAATTTGATTAAGATGGACGATGGAAGGTGGTGTTTTTTTCTTGGTCTATTTCTTGTCCATTTCATTTGGTGTCATGCTGCATCAAGTGGTACTGCAAAATGATTTATATGTTTCTATTGGTAATCAATACATGTACTGGGAATGTTTATTGATATTTTATGTTAGCATCTGGATTCTGGTTAATAACTATCCAAGCGTTCTGTATTGCTAGATGTATGAACTTGTATTAAGTAATCTGGATATTTCTTTTGCAAGACATGTTGAATATGAATAATGATCCTTGTTGCAAATCTCATTTTCTAAGTTGCATGTATTCCTTGCATACACTTTCTTTTTGAAAGCCCACTTTCCTTTAATTATCAAATTTTTGCTTACCTATTTTGCATGAGAATGATTATTAAAAAATTTCAAGGTTTTATATGTGTTTGCTGTCTAATCAAATTAATACTGCAGGCTTAAATGTTTGATGGGAATTGTTTGTAATTGTGTTCTTTATATGTTAAACTGGTGCAGTGAATACATTATTGATCTGATGGGTGCTCCGGGCACTCTAATTCCTCCTGAGGTGCCCAGCAGCCACCTTCCAACAGCTGGATTTGACATAAGTGGGTTCGCCAGTCTTACAGAAACCCCCATAGATTCAACTGCATTGATGGGTGAAGGATCTGGGGTTCCTGCAATTTCACCTAACCTGGATAGGATTCCCTATGTTGGCAGCTCAACATCAGGAGAAGGATTATATGTCAGCATCAAAACAAACGAGAATGATCTGAACTTAGTTGAGAAAAATCAAATTGAGAAATTCGAATATGATTTTGGGAAGCTCAGGTTATCAGGTTCTGAAAAACCTTCATCTGCACAAAAAATTAAAGTTAAAAATGTTTCCAAGTATGTCATCAGTGCAGCGAAGAATCCTGAATTTGCACAGAAATTACATGCTGTCTTGTTAGAGAGTGGTGCATCACCTCCTCCTGATTTGTTTTCAGATATGAATCTGGGTGAATCAAAGCTGCTTGAGAAAGCTCACCCAGAAAACAGGGTAAATCTAGGTGACCAGCTTCTTTGTTATTTAGATGACATGTTGGCAGGGCATGAACAGACCCTTATGTCCTTAACTAGGGAGGGTATGTTGGACAACATTAGGTGTGATTATGAACAAGAACAGTTTGCTGAGGGCTCAGCTGATGAACCTAGAAAATTAAATGTGAATATCTCAAATTCTGACTTGTCTTTCCCTTCCGATGTCACCAATGAAGGATTTGTGCTTCTTAATAATAGAACAAATGAAAAATTGCAAATAGATACCTCCGGCATAGATATGGTGTCTATTCATGCATCTGGAATGGCTGGAAGTGCTATGCATGAGAATCTGCTTCATGAGTCTTTCTTGTTCTCTGGAATGGAACCTTGCCAATTACGACCTGAACATGCCTTGGTTAGTAGTGACAACCAGTGCTTTCAGGAGAAAACAGGAAGGCTTTTTAACATGGAAACTGGCAAAGAATCTGATTTCAAATTGATGGAAACAGCAAACAGTGGTCTGCATACTAGCAATGGTTACAGTGAGAGAATAAACCCTATGCTGGGGGAGGTGGCTGAATGGGAAATTCCGTGGGAGGATCTTGAGATCGGTGAACGTATAGGCATCGGTAAGAATTCTTTCTTGTTTAATTTAATTTGGTTTTATAAAAAGAAGAAGCTGCTGGCAATTTTAGACTTGTAGAATCCTGTTCAGATTGAGGGAAGTTATCACCCACCCTCCCCATGTGTCCTTGCTTAAAGTTTCCCATTAATGAATGCTAGTCTTACCCTGCGATATACATGAGGGGTGTTTGTTTGCATATGTAAGTCCTTTCTGGTCAGTAACGAGGGGGAGCATGAGAATTGGCTGGTGATTAACATGTAATAAATTTTATGACTTTTTATGCCAAAAAGGATAATTTGGATATGTGAATTCATACAAAGCTTGGAATCAATTAAAATATTTCGAAGACATAACACCATGTGATTCAATGTCACGTAGTTGATTCCTAACACCACCACCAACAAGAAAGTCTCAATTCCAAACTAGTTGGGAGTTAGTTATATGGATCCTTTTGCACCATTCTGTGCAATATTGGATCCAGGCAGCTTGTGAGGTTTTAATCATGCACATCTGTTATCTGTTTAAATCTTAGAAATGGATCAAAAGAAAAAAAAATAATATGGTGTGCATTAATGAGTTATAGAAATGGGTATTGAACTAGGCTCATAGGCATAGCACTTCTTCTCCGCATGTCTTTATTTCATAAGTTCTAGTATCTCTGCTAGAGTACAATCTCTTACCAGCTGAGTCAGTCTAAATTGGAGTTTTACCTTTTGGAGGAATTGTGTTGCTTTCAATACTGGCTTTGCAATTGCAATCATATATGGTAGGAGGCTGGCTATCAGCCCAAACAATCCTGGAAAATAGGTCATGTGATGTTTGGTGAAGAAACCAGCCTGCAAATAGGAGACAAAAGTTCTATCAGACATCGTACCTTGTCCTACTAAGCTTTGTAGTTTGCTATGTCTTTGGATTGTCTTGAATATGTGATTGAGAAGACTTGGAAATCTGGCCATCATGGTAATACTTTCAAGGGCTTCTTCCATTGATTTTATTAATTAGGGAGAGTGATGCATGTCTGGAGTTGTATATATATCAGCTATGATTGTTTAATAGTAGTCTCACTATGCCTTGTTGTGCAGGTTCATATGGCGAGGTCTACCATGGGGATTGGAATGGCACTGTAAGTTATCCTTTGACACAATATGGGTATTTTGTCATTAACTTGTGATAAACTACTTCATAGTCTGCACATCGAGTTGGATAATTTTAACACAATAAGGTAGTGCTTCCTTTCTGGATTTGATGAGTTGAACACTTCCAGAGGTGGTGGCCCTTTCGAGTTTCTTCTGAAGGGGTTGTTACTGAGGTTGCCAATCTGTTCTGTTCCATCTGCATCCGGTGCCAAAGTATCCATTCTTTAACTAGAAAGGTTTGGCATTAGGGGGACTGGGGAAGCCCACTGAAGTCTAAGATCTAGCATAGCGAGATACTTTTAACACAATATTGATTTTATGGTTATAGTTTATAATTCAGTGCTTATGCTCCTGTGTTTTGGCTATGACAATGATAATAAATGTGAAAATTGTGGAAATGTGGTTTTAATTTTTGTTGGGCAATATTGGCTGGTTTCAAAATTGTCACCTTCTGTATTTTATGCATCACTTCCATGATGCCAGTCTCTGTTTATAATGCAATTTTGTTGAAATTGCCTCTGTGGTAAACTTCATATAGAATCACCAGTCTATTCATCGACTTACTGTTCCATCTGTCTTATTTTTAAATCTTGCTTCTTTGATACTATCTTCTTGGTTCTGCATGACAGGAAGTTGCTGTGAAGAAATTTTTGGACCAGGGTTTCTCTGGTGATGCATTGGTTCAGTTCAAATGTGAAGTAAGCACTACTAACTTCATACATCTTATATGTATATGTTAATAAAATTGGTTTCTTATGACATTTGAATGAATTTCTGCTTGCTGTTTAATGCAGGCTGAAATCATGCTAAGATTAAGACATCCTAACGTTGTTCTTTTCATGGGAGCAGTTACTCGCCCCCCGCACTTATCAATACTAACTGAGTTCTTGCCCAGGTTGAGATTGCTTCCCCAAAAAACAAACCTGCTACTCTTTCTTGTTTCTGGAATTATTAAATTAAGCTTCATGTGTCCAACACCTGCATCCTTCACATTGATATACTATCAAACTGAATAACCTATATGGTAAAAGTGTCACCATGTTGACTTGGATATGTTGAATTTTTCATAAGCATGATTCTGAAGCCTGTGGCACGTCACTGCTGGTAGTTAACATTATGGACTTCACCTCAGTTTTGCTTGGGGTGCATGCATCTCCAGGCATGCCACTGATGTTTTATTTAATGAGTGAGAACATTCAAATCACAAGTTCTGCCCTACTTTGTAGTGCCTTTACTGCCATGCAAGCCGTATGAAAAGCATTTATGTTTTGAGGTTTATGCAAAATAGAGCATTCTTTCAGCAGATATGTACTCTTCTTCAAAGCTACGTTATATTAAAAGTGTTCTGTCAGGGAGCTTTTGGAGTTCATTGCTATCCAAGTCACGACCATTAACTTTTTTGAGTAAAAATAGTAAATTCTGAGTCAGCTGTAATATTTTTTTTTCCTCATACTCTCTTTACACATTTGTGTGCAGAGGGAGTTTGTATAGGTTACTGCATCGTCCCAATTCTCAGATTGATGAAAAGAGGCGAATGCAAATGGCTCTTGATGTGGTACGTGTCAGATAACCTATCCTTCCTTTTACTCCATTCTATTTTCCAAACTAAAGCTGCTTTCTTATTTTTTACAGGCAAAGGGAATGAATTACTTGCACACTAGCCATCCTACCATAGTGCATCGAGATTTAAAGTCTCCTAATCTCCTCGTCAACAAAAACTGGCTTGTTAAGGTCTGGCTCTCAAATTATTCTCTGGTTATGCATATGTTTTGTTGGAAATTCAGTTGACTGCTTTGTCTTTTGCATCTTCGCTGAAAGAAACAATGCATGTATTTCCAACATCTTATTAAGTTTCTATCCACAGGTCTGTGATTTTGGATTGTCACGCATTAAGCACCATACTTTTCTGTCCTCGAAGTCTACTGCTGGAACGGTTAGACTTATTTAAAACTTAGCATGCTCATAATTCCATTTTCTAATTGTTTTAGACCAAATAGTAAGCAACAAGTTTGCTTTTCCACTGCAGCCTGAATGGATGGCACCTGAAGTCCTGAGAAATGAACCAGCAAATGAGAAGTAAGAATATTCACGTGCATAAACATGCCAACATAGTTTATTGCAGGAAGTTTGCATTGCTGGGAAGTTTTCTCTAGCATCAATACTGTTGGTTTACTTGCTTGCTTGCAGATGTGATATATACAGCTTTGGTGTGATACTATGGGAGTTGGCTACGTGTCAAATTCCTTGGAAAGGCTTAAATCCAATGCAGGTTGTGGGAGCTGTTGGATTCCAAAATCGACATCTTGAAATTCCAGGGTACATTGATCCAGCCATTGCCCAGATAATACGAGATTGTTGGCAATTGTGAGTTAATAGACTTGGTCAATATTTTCAGTTGAAATGAAGTGCTCTGTGATGACAAATCCTTTGTTGCTTTTGCAGGGAGCCAAATTTGCGACCCTCTTTTGCACAGCTTATAACCCGTCTTCGATGCGCTCAACATCTACTTGTTGAGACAACAAACCATACAAACCAAACAGCAGACTGACTGGAAAATGCTACCTCAATAATAGTTTGAGCTGTTTTTTGGCTCGAAGAGCTGGAGCAGCAGCAAGTTTTTTCATTTGATTTATAATAGTAAGATAATATTGGACAGGGAAGTGTTGGTTCATTCAAAGTGGGGACTCAGCACTGGCCCTCGCATTGATCACACAGTGGAGATCCTCTTAAGTTAAAACAACTGCAATAAGTGCAGTGGAGGATTCCATGGAAAGTTTAAATAGGCAATATCACATGTTTACAATTCTTGTAAAAAAAAAATCTCTCAACTTCATCTGTGGAGGTCTGTGCCCTACTCCGGAATTGTAAACATGTGATCTCCACGGATCATTGTGGAATTAAAAAGGGAAAAAAAAAAAACAATTACTTTCTGGGCATGTGTATATCTTTTTAGTTCTATTTTTAGCTCGTCGTATCAAGTTTAGATTTATCATCTATGAGATGAATTTTCATCAGATAAAGCAAATGTAGAGTCTAATCCTTTCGACCGCAAATGGGCACGAAAAGCTTACATGACTGTAACAGATACTTAAGGCCTGCTGAGCACTGTTTAATCTCTGCCTACCATGAAATTGCTTCTCCATGCTTCCCAGTTCTGGGAGCAACATTGAAGTTCTTTTTCTCCTTTTTGTCCCCTCGCAGAGATTTCATCCTGTGTTTCGAGTTACAAAATCAATTTCATGTTGCGAATGTTAGTGCTACACTAATTTTTATTAGTTCATTACATGATTTGGAAGTATTAATATTTAATGAGAAAATTAGCAAGGTTCATTCATACTATAGGAGAACTTAAATCTATATTATTATTATCAATTTAACTAAGGTTCTGTTTGTTTACGGGAAAGTTGTTTCTTTTTGGAAAGTAAATTTCAGGGAAAGTAAATTTTTGAAAACTGAATTTCAAGAAAATTAGCAAGGTTCATTCCTACTATAGGAGAACTTAAATCTATATTATTATTATCCATTTAACTAAGGTTCTGTTTGTTTACGAGAAAGTTGTTGTTTCTTTTTGGAAAGTAAATTTCAGGGAAAGTAAATTTTTGAAAAGTAAATTTCAGGAAAATAAATTCCTGAAAAGTAAATTTATTAATATTTTATTTTTCTCAAGTTTATTAAAATAATAAGGAACAAATTTGTAACACTTATAATAAATCAAATTGTAGCATAAACACCATCAGATTAAAGTTTATTCCTTTTTCATTAAAAGATAAAGCTAAAACATGGCTATAAAATTTAAGACCTGGATCTATTCGTGCTTGGGATGAAATACAATAACAATTTTTAAAGAAGTTTTTCCCTTCTCAAAGAACAAACTTTTTCAAAAGATAAATCACCACTTTCATTCAAAAACCAGGAGAAACATTTTGTCAATGTTGGGATAGATACCAAGATTTGCTTTTTACTTGCCCTCATCATGGTTTTGAAACATGAAGATAGTTTTACATTTTTATGAAGGGTTAGCATCTAGAGATAGGA
>NW_011499907.1:1133170-1133337 GCF_000495115.2 Populus euphratica | reverse complement strand
AGTACTTAGACTTGTTAGCTGAAAATGCTCAAAATTGGAACACTACAGGCACGTATGATGCACCAAGTAAAAATCAAGCTCATACATATAGTGGAGGTATGTACAAACTTAGAGAAAATCATAACTATTCTTTTTAGCGGTAAAGTTATTGAAAAACTCACTTTTAG
>NW_011499907.1:1070224-1132850 GCF_000495115.2 Populus euphratica | reverse complement strand
TTTCAAACAGGTAAGGATCAATATATCTTTGCTGGATGTTATTAAACATGTTCCTTCCTATGCTAAATTTTTGAAAGATCTATGCACTGTGAAAAGAAAATTGAATGTGAAAAAGAAAGTTTTTTTAGCCGAACAATTAAGTGTTATTCTTCATAATAATAATGCTTTGAAATATAAAGACCCTAGTTGTCCTACAATTTCTTACTTTATCAAAGAACATAAAATTAAAAGAGCCTTTTTAATTTCTCTTCTATAAAATCTTCTCTTCCTTCCTTTGATTTCTACTCATCCCATACAATCAACAAATATAGAAGTGCATAGAAATGACAAGTTCCTCAAGTCATCACATAAGAAATGTTTGTGTTTTCGGTGGATCTAGTCCTGGGAAAAAAAAGAAGTTTTTAGAATTAGCAAATCATCTTGTTCAGGTGCTAGCTGAGAGAATGATTCATTTAGTGTATCGAGGAGACAGTCTTGGGTTAATGAGAGGTGTGTCAAAAGCTATATTTTTACGAGGTAGTCAAGTTTTGGTGGTCGTCCCCAAGACTTTAGCACAAGGGGATATAATTGGGAAAAAAAATGGAGAGGAACTATAGGTCTCCACAATGTCTGCTCGAATGAATGCAATGTTCAACCATGTTGATGCCTTCATTGCCTTACCAGGTGGCCTGAGCATATTAGAAGAGATCTTTCATATTTCCTATTGGGCTCAACTACACATTCACCATAAACTCATAGGTCTATTAAATATTAATGGTTATTATGATAAGTTGTTGTCGTTTATTGATCATGCTATAAAACAAGAATTATCCCTTTTGATCTAGTCCTAAACAAGGTTTAAGTAAATAGAGTAATAATCATTACATAAATAAATAAATAAATAAATGTGTACAAAGTTCTATCTACTCCAATGTTTTGAGTTGCTCAGTAACTAGGGGTATTCATCACAAATGTTTATCTTTACGTCAAACGGCAGCTTGAAATATGAGTATGCAAAGCACTTTAAGTTTGTGACTTTGTGAGTAACCGGGTGCATTCATCACAAATGTTTGTATTCGCGTCAAAAGGGAAGTGACTACTTAAAGACAAAAAATAAATCATATCTTCAAAAAAAAAAAAAACAAAGAAAGAAAAAAAGAAAGAAAAAAAATATATAGATATTTCTCTAGTTTGCTACCTTGTTTGTGTTGGTGAGAAGGGAAGATTACAAGTTGAGTTTTCGTATGAATCAATTATGTTGGTTGCACGATAAATATGACTGAATTTGGAAATTTTGTATGGATGTTTGATTTAGAGAATGTGAGTATGCTTATTTTTCTTTATTTGCTATTGTGTACACTAAGTTAAAGATACCAATGTTTGCATGATAGGTCCTTCAAGTGTGATGAATCGAGCCTAATTATGATTGTTATTATTCTTTTTATTTCAAAGGTTTTATGTTTTGTTTTGCTTGAGGACTAGCAAAATCTAAGTTGGGGGGTGTGATTGTGCATCAAAAGTGTCATTAAGTCTCTTATTTTACATATGTATTTATTGTTTTTATTTGGTTGTTTTTATAATAATTGATGTGTTTTTTAGTAATGAAGTTTGTTTTAATGTTTCGATAGGTTTTTGGAGCTTAAATGAATTAATTCACAAAATTCAACGTCGGAATTCAGAACAAAGAATTGAAGAGACATTTAGTTGAAGATTGAAGCAAATCTTGGTTCAAATAAGTGCTCCAAATTTGTCCCAAAAATCAATTCTATTCCAATTCTAGAAAAGAATATCATATGATTTATTTCAAGCCCAAACTTGCCTTATGTTGTGTGCAAACTTCAACCATTAAACACTCAAGGTTTCAATGTCAATCTTAGCCCAAATAATAAGTACATTTGTATACTTATTTGATGCTCAAATTCAGCCCAAATTCAGCCCCAAATCAGCCCTAAATCAACCCCAAATCAACCTTCAAATCAACCCAAACACAATCCATGATCTTACATGTCCACACAACAAATAACAATTGATTTATTTTGGGCAATCCATTGATCCAAGAAGGCAAGCACATGGATGGAAAGCTGGAGGGGATATTTTAACATTATTTTGGGTCAAAAAGAAGAAGGAGACACCTCATAAATGAGGAAGAAAAACGTGCACCAAAGTAGTTGTAAAGCTGTCTTGATTTGATTTTTTAGAACACCTTTCGGTGTTTTGCCCATAAATTTTGACTCAGGTGTCCAAATGAGCTGTTCTTTAAATATTTGGAAAGGTGACAAAATTTCCTATAAATATGTATCTAATAGACTTTTCCAGAAAAAAGCTTCTAAGAGGGTCAAATTGCTGTCCAAAGTTAGAGTCAGATTTGTGTCTGAATTTTTTTTGAAATTGTATTGTGTTCTTCTTTATAGATTTCAGTTCTTTAGTTTGTAAAACTTATTATTTCAGTTTGATTCAAGTTATTTCATTGTGTCCGAATTTTTTCTGAAATTGTATTGTGTTCTTCTTTATAGATTTCGGTTCTTTAGTTTGTAAAACTTATTATTTCAGTTTGATTCAAGTTATTTCATATTTATTGAAGTGTTCTTATATATAATCATGGTTGGCTAAACTCTTTCTTGGATTCAAATCAAGGATAATGGTGATTGAGGTGAGTTCTTTAGGATATGAATGAATCTTAATGTTTATCTTCTCATTTTCTTCATGAATGATTTATTATTGCAAAGAAATTTTAGAAATCATTTAGGTAATGTTATAATCTTGAATTTTTATGCACAAACTTTAGTTTTGGTATAGAGATTGCTTGATTCAATGTCTTACTTAATATAAAAGTACTTGTTCATTCTTAACCAATAATCAATCTTCATCTTTCTAAACTTCATTGTAATATCTTCTGATCTAATATCACCATCGTTGATATTAGGTTGTGTTATCTTATATATGTTGAAGAAATCACCAATACATCACCATTAAAATTGATTTGGACCAAGACTTACTTTTTCTTGTCATTTAAAATCTATTTACACTTTTTCATCTTTGAAAACAAATCCATCAATTATTTTCAACCAAGTTATTGTTAATTTAATTTCTCTTGAGTTGTTTTTGTTACCTAGCTTAATTTCCAGATCTAGCTCTCTATGGATATGACCTTGATCTTACCGAGTTAATTGCTACATCGCACACTCGTGCACTTGCGAGTTAAAACAAACCGATCATAAAAAGCGGTCAAGCAATCTACGTATTAGTATTTGCAACCCGAGACTAAGCTCGTAGGGGTATCTCAACATTTAATACCCTAAAACCAACTGGTGTGGGAATCATTAGCCGAAGCTTATTACATGGGTTAAAGATGCATTATGTTTTAATTACATTTATATATATTTTAAAATCAACTTTTCGGATATTGGACTGTTGGACTACTAATTGTTAGCTTTTGGTTGGTTCAACCATTTTTCTTTTGATGTTTATTCTAGTTAGTTTATAATATTTATTGTTTATATTATAAGGCTGGTTTTACCGCCTCTTGTTTATTTTATTTTATTGTTTTATTGTGATTATTTTTCTTATATTTATTATTTGAAGTACTTGGCTGGTATTACCACCTCTTTATTCATGCTTGTTATAATTGTCTTTTAATGTTTATTATTGTTAATATTGCTTATTAGTTGAAGTGTGAATTTTCTAATTTGTTGTATTTTTATTTTTGAGCTATTACTTTATCTTTTACATTTCATTTACTTTTATTTGCAATCTTCTTTTTCTTTTTTCCTTTCTTTTCATATTCATATAATTGTTATATTATTATTATTTTTTCATCATGGCCAATGTTGAAGATGTAGAGGGTGAAGGGACTGTTCAAGGTAATGGACCTCCACAATTCAATGATCAACCTAATTTTCGAACTCTTAGAGAGTATCTTCACCCAGCTAGACAAAGTACACCTTCGTTTATTATCTTGCCTCTGAACCAACAAGCTTTCAATTTGAAACCAGGCATGATCCAACTTCTTCCCACATATCATGGTATGGATTCTGAAAATTCATATATACACATTAAGGACTTTGAAGAGGTATGTAATACTTTTATTGATAGAACATGCACTGAAGAAACTATTCGGCTGAAATTATTCCCATTCTCTCTAAAGGATAAAGCCAAGCTTTGGTTAAACTCCCTGCGTCCTAGGTCTATAGGTACATGGAAAGAAATGCAAGCTGAATTTTTGAAAAAATACTTCCCCACTCATAGGATAGTAGCCTTACAACGTCAAATGATGAATTTTTCTTGTAGTCCAAATGAGTCATTTCACCAAGCTTGGGAAAGGTTCAAAGACTTGTTAAATGCATGCCCCCACCATGGGTTTGAGATGTGGAGGTTAGTGAGTTTCTTTTATGACTCTCTTAACGCAGATTTTAAAAAGCTAGTGTCAACCATGTGCAATGGTGAGTTTTATGACAAAGAACCAAGTGAGGCCTTTGATTTTTTTGATCAATTGGCTGAAAACACAAAGCAATGAGAGACTTCTCTCCCAGTTCATGTTGAGTCTAGAAACATCATTTCTTATTCAAGTGGAAAGTTTCAATTGAAAGAGACTGATGACCTCAATGCTAGATTAGCCTCATTGGCTAGGAAAGTAGAGTCTCTTGAGATTAAAAAAGTGCATGTCATGAGTGAACAACAAGAGGAAAGTTGTGTTGTTTGTGAGAGCAAAGGGCATAGGACAACTGAGTGTCCTACCATTCCAGCCTTCAAGGAAGTGCTATATGGCCAAACTTCTGATTCAAGTAATGTTAGAAAGCCATTTCCAAACCAAGTAGGCAATCCCTACTCTGAGACCTATAATCCTGGATGGAGGAACCACCCAAATTTTGGATAGAGAAATGAGGGCTCTTTAGTACCTCAAACATTTCAACGTTGAGACCTATAATCCTGGATGGAGGAACCACCCAAATTTTGGATGGAGAAATGAGGGCTCTTCAGTACCTCAAACATTTCAACCTCCACCCCAACCATTTCATGCTCCCACACATAACACATACCAACCACCTCATAAGAGATCCTTAGAGGATACTCTTCAACAATTCATGCAAACGCAAGGAGGAATCAACAACCAAGTTTACAAATTCCAAGACCAGACCAATAAGACCTTAGATGACATTCGAAGTCAACTAACTAAGTTGGCTCAATCACTAAGCATTCAAGAGAAGGGAAAAATCCCAACTCAACCAATGCCCAATCCTAGAGGTCAGGTACATATGAGTGAATCCTCACCTAGTGAACCTTCAAACCATGAACAAGTCCAAGCAATCACTACCCTTAGAAGTGGAAAGATTGTTGACAAAGGTATAGGTTTTAGGATTCCTAAAGGTATTGTGGAGGAGAAATCTAGGGAAAGTGAAGAGGGAATCAAAACACAAGTGACAAATGAGAGTTTGAGTGACAAAGAAGGTGATATAAATGAGAAAGAGATGAGTGAGAAAGGAGATGATTCAAGAAAAATTAGAGTCAAAGTGAGTGATTTAGAATTTGTTCCTAGAGCACCATTTCCACAAAGGTTAGGGAAACCTAAACAAGATCTTATGAACTCAGAAATCTATGAATTGTTCAAACAAGTGAAAATCAATATTCCACTCCTTGATGCAATTAAACAAGTTCCATCTTATGTAAAGTTTCTTAAGGATTTATGCACAGTCAAAAGGAGATTGAATGTGAAAGAAAGAGCTTTTCTGACTGAACATGCTAGTGCCATCATCCAGTTTAAGACCCCTCACAAATACAAAGATCCTAGTTGTCCTACCATTTCATGCATTATTGGAAGTCATAAGATAGATCAAGCTTTGTTGGATTTAGGAGCAAGTGTGAATTTAATACCCTACACTGTTTACGAACAATTAGGTTTAGGAGAAATCAAGCCTACTCGAATCACCCTTCAATTAGCTGATAGGTCAATCAAGATTCCCAGGAGTATCGTTGAGGATGTGTTGGTCCAAGTAGATAAATTCTACTTTCCTGTTGATTTTGTAGTGTTAGACATTGCACCAATTCAAGGTTCTAATGCTCCCATCCCAGTCATTTTAGGGAGACCTTTCCTAACTACATCCAATGCCTTAATTAACTGTAGGAATGAGGTGATGAAATTGTCTTTTAGGAATATGACTGTGGAGATGAACATATTCAATGTCTCTAAACAAATTGGGGAACATGAGGACATTAGAGAGGTAGATTTGATCCAAACAGTTTGTCAAGAACACTTTGAGAGAATGTGGATCAAGGATCCATTGGAGAGAACTTTAATTCATGATGAAAGATTTTGTTCTTTGGAATATGTTGATGAGGAAGTAAGAGAACTCGAGACTTATCTAGATCTAATACCTATTATGTCAATAGGTCAATGGACCCCATCGTTTGAGCCTTTGATTTCACTCCATGTGAAAGTTGAGGCATCTCTTGTCCAGCCTTATAAACCATAAAGGAAGCCTTTACCGAGTGATCTTAAGTATGCATTTCTAGGGGAAGATGAATCATATCCTATTGTGATCTCATCAAAACTTAGCATAGAGCAAGAACAAAAACTTTTGAGAGTGGTGAGAAAACACAAGAAAGTAATTGGGTGGAAAATTACTGACTTGAAAGGAATTAGCCCTCTTTTATGTACACATAGAATCTATCTTGAAGAAGAGGCTAAATCTGTGAGGCAAATGCAAAGACGATTGAACCTAAACATGAAGGAAGTAGTGAGAGGTGAAGTGCTTAAGCTACTTGATGCAAGTATCATTTACCCTATTGCAAACTCCAAATGGGTTAGTCCAACCCAAGTTGTCCCTAAAAAAACTGGAGTCACGATAGTGAAGAATGAAAATAATGAGCTGGTACCAACTAGAATCCAAACTGCATGGTGTATGTACATTTATTATCGTAAATTGAACATGGTGACTAGGAAGGACCATTTTCCGCTTCCATTTAGACCAAGTGCTTGAAAGAGTAGCTGGAAGAGCTTTCTATTGTTTTCTTGATGGATACTCAGGTTACAACCAGATTGAGATTTCTTTAGAAGACTAAGAAAAAACCACTTTCACTTGTCCTTTTGGTACCTATGCTTATAGAAGAATGCCTTTTGGTTTGTGTAATGCACCAGCCATTTTTCAAAGGTGTATGATGAGTATCTTTAGTGACATGGTGGAAATTTTTTTGGAAGTTTTCATGGATGATTTTTCAGTTTATGGGGATTCTTATGAGTTGTGTCTAATGCATTTAGAAAAAGTCCTTGAAAGATGTGAAGAGAGCAATCTTGTACTCAATTGAGAGAAGTGTCATTTTATGGTGACACATGGCATTGTCTTAGGTCACATTGTCTCTTCAAAAGGAATAGAGGTAGATAAGTCAAAAGTGGAAATCATTCAAAAATTCCCTACCCCTAGGACTGTGAAAGATGTGAGATCCTTTTTAGGACATGCTGGTTTTTATCGAAGATTCATTCATTCTTTTAGTACCATTGCCAAACCATTGTGTAACTTGTTGTCACAAGATGTCCAATTTGATTGGACATCAAAATGTCAAGAAGCTTTTGAAAAGCTTAAAGGATTGTTGACAACTGCACTAATCATGCAAGCTCCTGATTGGTCTTTACCATTTGAACTGATGTGTGATGCTAGTGATTTTGCGGTTGGGGTTGTTTTAGGGCAAAGAAAAGACAAGAAACCTCATGTTATATATTATGCTAGCAAGACTTTGAATGATACTCAATTGAATTACACTACAACTGAAAAAAAACTCTTAGGTGTGGTCTTTGCATTAGACAAGTTTAGGTCTTATTTGGTTGGATCTCTTGTTATTGTTTTCACTGATCATACAGCATTGAAATATTTGCTCACAAAACAAGATGCCAAACCACGTTTGATTCGATGGATCCTCCTACTCCAAGAGTTTAACCTTGAAATTCGAGATAAAAAGGGAGTAGAGAATGTAGTGGCTGATCATTTATCTCGTCTTTCAAGCTATGAGACCATAGTTGATGAATCTCCAATAAATGAACTCTTTGCTGATGAATATTTATTTTGTGCAGGTACTGTCTCCTACATTGGTTCTCCATGGTATGCTGATATAGCAAATTACCTAGCCACAAGTTAGATTCCTTCTTATTGGTCTAAACTTGACAAACAAAAATTTTTGCGCAATGTGCGCACCTTTTTTTGGGATGACCCCTACATATTTAAATACTGTCCTGACTAAATTATTAGGCGATGCATCCCTGATCATGAAATTCCAAGTGTCATTAATTTTTGTCATGCATTAGCCTATGGTGGGCATTTCTCTTCCAAGAAAACCATTGCTAAAATCTTGCAGTGTGGTTTTTATTGGCCCACCATGTTTAAAGATGTTCATGCCTTCTGTGTTGCATGTGACTGATGCCAACGACTAGGTAGCCTCACTAGGCGTAACATGATGCCCCTTAACCCCATCCTTGTTTTGGAAATATTTGATTGTTGGAGGATTGATTTCATGGGACCTTTTCCAAGTTCATTTGGTTACCAATTCATCCTTGTAGTTGTTGATTATGTGTCTAAATGGGTGGAGGCCATTGCATCTCGAACCAATGACCATCGAGTTGTGGTCAAATTCTTGAAAGAAAATATTTTCTCTCGTTTTGGCATGCCCCGGGCTATGATTAGTGATGGGGGAAAACATTTTTGTAACAAGCCCGTTGGGATTTTGATGATAAAATATGGTGTAATTCACAAGGTCAGTACCCCCTATCACCCACAAACTAGTGGCCAAGTTGAGTTGGCAAATAGGGAGATCAAGAACATTTTAGAGAAAACAGTTAATCCAAACCGTAAAGATTGGTCCCTACGACTAGTTGATGCTTTGTGGGCATATCGCACTGCTTATAAGACCTCTTTAGGAATGTCTCCTTATAGGCTAGTTTATGGAAAGCCTTGTCATCTCCCTGTTGACATTGAGCGCCATACATATTGGGCCATTCGGCAATTCAATGACAATGAAAACGAGGTTGGCAAAAATAGAAAGCTTCAATTGGATGAATTAGAGGAGTTGAGAAATGATGCATTTGAAAATGCAAAAATTTCAAAACATATTCTTAGAAAATCCTTTCATGTTGGTCAAAAGCTTCTCTTGTATAATTCACAATTACATCTCTTTCCTAGGAAGTTGAGGACAAAATGGATTGTTCTAATCTTTATACTTTTCTTCTCTTTCTCTTTTACATTGAGGATAATGTAAAACTTAATTTTAGATATTTCATTATGTTGAATGCTTGAGATAACCATGCTTGTTAAAAAAAAAAAAATACTTGCATTGGTATGTGAATGAGACTTGTTTAGGATCATCATTACCTTTTTGGGTTCATTATTGTGTTGAACATTGCATGCTTTAATTTGGGATAGATAATATCTTATAAAGCAAGATATAGCATACTTTTTTTTAAGATTACTGAAGTACATCTTTCCTTGTAAAAGTTGTGTGAGTTGTGTGAATATGCATGAAAGATGAGTATGATGCTTTACTTGTGATTATCCCTTTTGATCTAGTCCTAAACAAGGTTTAAGTAAATAGAGTAATAATCATTACATAAATAAATAAATAAATAAATGTGTACAAAGTTCTATCTACTCCAATGTTTTGAGTTGCTCAGTAACTAGGGGTATTCATCACAAATGTTTATCTTTACGTCAAACGGCAGCTTGAAATATGAGTATGCAAAGCACTTTAAGTTTGTGACTTTGTGAGTAACCGGGTGCATTCATCACAAATGTTTGTATTCGCGTCAAAAGGGAAGTGACTACTTAAAGACAAAAAATAAATCATATCTTCAAAAAAAAAAAAAACAAAGAAAGAAAAAAAGAAAGAAAAAAAATATATAGATATTTCTCTAGTTTGCTACCTTGTTTGTGTTGGTGAGAAGGGAAGATTACAAGTTGAGTTTTCGTATGAATCAATTATGTTGGTTGCACGATAAATATGACTGAATTTGGAAATTTTGTATGGATGTTTGATTTAGAGAATGTGAGTATGCTTATTTTTCTTTATTTGCTATTGTGTACACTAAGTTAAAGATACCAATGTTTGCATGATAGGTCCTTCAAGTGTGATGAATCGAGCCTAATTATGATTGTTATTATTCTTTTTATTTCAAAGGTTTTATGTTTTGTTTTGCTTGAGGACTAGCAAAATCTAAGTTGGGGGGTGTGATTGTGCATCAAAAGTGTCATTAAGTCTCTTATTTTACATATGTATTTATTGTTTTTATTTGGTTGTTTTTATAATAATTGATGTGTTTTTTAGTAATGAAGTTTGTTTTAATGTTTCGATAGGTTTTTGGAGCTTAAATGAATTAATTCACAAAATTCAACGTCGGAATTCAGAACAAAGAATTGAAGAGACATTTAGTTGAAGATTGAAGCAAATCTTGGTTCAAATAAGTGCTCCAAATTTGTCCCAAAAATCAATTCTATTCCAATTCTAGAAAAGAATATCATATGATTTATTTCAAGCCCAAACTTGCCTTATGTTGTGTGCAAACTTCAACCATTAAACACTCAAGGTTTCAATGTCAATCTTAGCCCAAATAATAAGTACATTTGTATACTTATTTGATGCTCAAATTCAGCCCAAAAATCAGCCCCAAATCAGCCCTAAATCAACCCCAAATCAACCTTCAAATCAACCCAAACACAATCCATGATCTTACATGTCCACACAACAAATAACAATTGATTTATTTTGGGCAATCCATTGATCCAAGAAGGCAAGCACATGGATGGAAAGCTGGAGGGGATATTTTAACATTATTTTGGGTCAAAAAGAAGAAGGAGACACCTCATAAATGAGGAAGAAAAACGTGCACCAAAGTAGTTGTAAAGCTGTCTTGATTTGATTTTTCAGAACACCTTTCGGTGTTTTGCCCATAACTTTTGACTCAGGTGTCCAAATGAGCTGTTCTTTAATGATCTGGAAAGGTGACAGAATTGCCTATAAATATGTCTCTAATAGACTTCTCCAAAAAAAGCTTCTAAGAGGGTCGAATTGCTGTCCAAAGTTAGAGTCAGATTTGTGTCCGAATTTTTTCTGAAATTGTATTGTGTTCTTCTTTATAGATTTCGGTTCTTTAGTTTGTAAAACTTATTTTTTCAGTTGGATTCAAGTTCTTTCATGTTTATTGAAGTGTTCTTATATATAATCATGGTTGGCTAAACTCTTTCTTGGATCCAAATCAAGGATAATGGTGATTGAGGTGAGTTCTTTAGGATATGAATGAATCTTAATGTTTATCTTCTTATTTTCTTCATGAATGATTTATTATTGTAAAGAAATTTTAGAAATCATTTAGGTAATGTTATAATCTTGAATTTTTATGCACAAACTTTAGTTTTGGTATAGAGATTGCTTGATTCAATGTCTTACTTAATATGAAAGTACTTGTTCATTCTTAAGCAATAATCAATTTTCATCCTTTTAAATTTCATTGTAATATCTTCTGATCTAATATCACCATCGTTGATATTAGGTTGAGTTATCTTATATATGTTGAAGAAATCACCAATACATCACCATTAAAATTGATTTGGACCAAGACTTACTTTTCTTGTCATTTAAAATCTATTTACATTTTTTTTTTATCTTTGAAAACAAATCCATCAATTATTTTCAACCAAGTTATTGTTAATTTAATTTCTCTTGAGTTTTTTTTTTTTTACTTATCTTAATTTCCAGATCTAGCTCTCTGTGGATATGACCTCGATCTTACCGAGTTAATTGCTACATCGCACACTCGTGCACTTGCGAGTTAAAACAAACCGATCATAAAAAGCGGTCAAGCAATCTACGTATTAGTATTTGCAACCCGAGACTAAGCTCGTAGGGGTATCTCAACATTTAATACCCTAAAACCAACTGGTGTGGGAATCATTAGCCGAAGCTTATTACATGGGTTAAAGATGCATTATGTTTTAATTACATTTATATATATTTTAAAAAATAAACAAAAAAAGAAAAAAAAAAGAAAAAAATCTCAACCCAAGAAAGTTAACCTTAATCATCAGAAACAAAATTTTGTTTCAATCCAAGTAAAGCCCAACTTAGGTCAGATTTAGGTTTACTTTATATGGATGGAAAGGTAAGATATAGGCTTACAACTTTCAAATGGAGCCTAAGATTTAAAAAAGCAATTTTCAAGTCTAAATTGTAGCAACAAGGAAGAAGTTTGAATTTTTCGTGTAGCCCAAACATTATTCAGTGTTTAGCTTCTATATAGAGTTCTAGAATTCAAATGAGCTCTATTTTTTTTTCTAGAAAGTTGAGATAATTTTCTACAACTTTCATGTTTTCAAGTGGTTCTAATTATGATGTTATCGATGATGTTTTAGGCAGACAAGAGAAGATAAGGATTGTCACCAAGTCAATAGTTGGCTACCCACTCATCAATTAGTCATCAAATCAATAGTTGCTAATTTTGGCTTATAAAAGGAGGCATTTGCCATGCACTTAGGCATCTTGATTTTCAAATCAAGATCATACTCTTGCTTTCTCTCTTTGTATTTTTGTAATGTTTATGCTTTGCTTTCATTAATATTAAGTTATGCCTTTCATTTCCTTTCCTTTACTTAGTTAACTTTTATGTTCTTATTTTGTTTATCTATTTTGCTTTCGTTCATTATGTCTAGCTAAGTTAGTTATATCAAGGTGAAAAGGTTACACTAATGGCGTAAGAATAAGTATAATGTAAACTTAATATGGACTTTAATGTTTGATACTAACATGTTTTATAATTGTTATCTTGTTCACTCTTTAATACTTTACTTGTTAAATGACTAACTTGTTAAATGGTTAATCTAGATTTATGTTGTATAACACTTGGTACAACAAATACTTGGCACTCTCATAGCCCATAACTGTATGGTATAATCGACACTTGATCTCTGAAAGGAACTTGATTTGTTTTAACATAAATGATAATCATGAATGTCTGATAAGATTTACATCAACACTAAAAATCTGGTAAGTTATCTTATGCAAGTTCGAGTACTCCAAAAGACAAACACTCTAATCCAAAGCAAGCAAAAGACCATAACAACTGACAGGGATCAAGTTAATTCAAGTAAAGGGATACATTCTATAGAGGTTATAATGTTATTGATACTTATTGGCAAAAGGTGAAGTTACAATCAATAACTGAAGATTATCTTAGACTTTCAAGTGGCAGAAGAAGTTATTATAACTATTATTGTTTGTATCTTAAGTAGTTATTTAAGTATTAACTGTAATATTTATTTCTCTTTAATGTATAATGTTTGTCTAGAGAGGTAAATTGTAATACATTTCTTGTCTTTGGTGTGATTCAAAAATAAGTGTGATTCTCTTGAGTGGTGTGAGGCTATTTGTTCTATCTTTCTTGTAATCTTTATTTCCTGCAATAAAATATCAACTTTCTTTCTCTTTGTCAATTCTTTTGTCGGTTATCTTCTGCTGGAAACAGAATTAGTGAATATTGGTTCTGTCTTGATATCGTTTGGCATTAATTGGTATCAGAGGAGGTTTCGATTTCTGTTCTCCCATGCTTGGAACTTGTAGTGGCAATTCATATAATCCCAATCAGGGATTACGAGGACATGGTCCTTCCCAATCTCATCCTTCTCAACAAACACTTCCACACACTGATCCTTTACAACAAACAACCCCATAGAACCCAGTGAACTCTCCTCAACCAATACCTTCTCAACCAAATATTCCCTAGACATACCCACATAACCCCCTCATCCAACACCTTTATAAAATGAGCATGTTTCCCTGTTACACTAGTTATAACATCAAATGGAGTTAGTTACCAGTACCTTGGGAACTATTGTTGGACGTCTGGAGCATATTGAAGAGAGAAGTAATAATGTTGATCACAAAAAGGGCAAAGTTAATCAAAGAGGCAATGTAGGAGGCAATGTAGCAATAGATGCGGAAGAAGTAGGAGAACATATGGGTGATTATAGAAATAGAGATGACAGGGTCTTTGATGAACTTTCTAGAGGAATAAGAGTAGACATGTCTGATTTTACTGGGAGGCAAGATCCTGATGTTTTTCAGGATTGGTTGGTGTCTTTAGAAGACTATATTTGTATGGTTTTCAGTACCTGAAAATCAGAAGGTCAGATTTGTTAAATTAAAATTAAAAGGGGCTACTCGTGCATGGTGGGGCAATGTAGAAGAACAACTTAGCTAGACACACCAACCTCCTATTCAGGATTGGATAGAGATGAAAGCTCGTCTAGAGACTAAATATCTTCTTGCCAATTATGAACAATTGGTATATAAAGAGATGCTTTGTTGGATATAGGGTATGCAAAGGATAGTACACTAATATACTGAAAAATTCCACGATTTATCAATAAGAAGTCAAGTTATGGAAACTGATCAACAAACCCTTACCAGATATTTAAGAGGACTGCGTGTTGATATTAGAAGAGATCTGTTTACTACCAAATTGTTTTCTGTAGATGAAGCATACCAGTTGGCTCCACAGTTGGAGAAATAACAAACTATTACTAAAGGCCATTTGACAAGAGATTGGCGGGGGCACTTCCAAAACAACATCCTTACAAGCCAATGATCGCGGAATTGTGAATGCTGTAAAAAATACAGCTCTATATAGAGATCAGAGGCAGTCTAGTACCAATGCAGCAGGACTACAGTGCTACAAATGCAAGGGCCATAAACATTTTGCAGCAGTATGTCCTACAAAAGAAAGAAAGGTAATGCTTGCTTCTGAAATGATTTTAGAAACAATTCCTGAGTCCTCAACTGGAGATCAAGAAATTAGGAAAATAGAAATTGCAGAGTTTGAAGAAGAAAGGTTGTAAGCTTTTGAACTACCTTTGTATGTAGTCCACCGAATGTTATCCAATCAGGCGACACTTGTAGTACACTTAGAGAACAAATGGAGGAGGATAAATATATTTCATAACAGGGTAACATGCAAGGGCAAAGCACTGAACATGATTCTTGACAACAGAAGTGGCCTTAATGTAATTTCCACTGAAGTTATGGAGAAATTACACCTACTGATAAAAGAACACCCTACTCCATACAGCGTTTGTTGGATACATGATAAACATCCTATGAAAGTCCAAAACTGCTGCCTACTCTCATTTTCTTTGCGGGATCATTTTTAAGAGGAAGTTTGGTGTGATATGCTTCCCATGACAGTCTGTCATGTTCTTCTAGGCCAATGATGGATGTATAACAGAAAGTTGAGTTATGATGGCTTTCACAACACTTATTCATTGATATTCAAGAATAAGAAGTTGGTCTTGGAACCACTCCCTATCATGGAATTCCTACAGAAGCCAACAATGATTTTATCCCCTCAAAAATTTCAACAGGCACTACTTGATAGTCAAGTTGTGTTTATGCTGGTTAGCAGGATAATAGATATAGGACTAGAGACTGGAAAGGAATGCTTTCCAACGACTCTTCAACATCTTCTATAACAATTTAAATGTTTTTCTCGAAGAGCTTCCCTCACAATTACCTCCTTTGCGTGATGTTCAACATTCCATTGATCTAGTACCAGGTTCCTCCTTCCCAAACTTGCCACATTACTGTATGAGCCTAGCAGAGCATAAGGAGTTATAGCATCAAGTGCAGGAATTGGAGCATAAGGGTTTTATTAGAGAAAGCCTTAGTCCTTGTGTTGTACCAGCCCTTCTCATTCCAAAAAAGGATGGTAGCTGGAGGATGTGTATTGATAGCAGAGTAGTGAATAAAATAACTATCAAGTATTGCTTTCCAATTCCAAGATTGGACAATCTCCTGGATCAATTGGGACAAGCCAACATCTTCTCCAAACTGGATTTGCGAAGTGGTTACCATCAGATTCATCTTAGGCCTGGAGATGAATGGAAGACAACTTTCAAGATAAAAAAAGGTTGTACGAATGGTTAGTGATGTCTTTTGACCTCACCAACGCACCAAGCATGTTCATGAGGATGATGACTCAGATGTTAAAGCCACATTTAGACATATGTGTTATTATCTATTTTGATGATATACTTGTCTTCAACCAGCACAGGGATGAGTATCTTCAACACCTGAAACAAATCCTGCAAGTGTTACGACAAGAAAGGTTCTATGCAAATTTCAACAAATGTTCTTTTCTTCAACCAAAGACACACTTCCTGGGGTTTATTATATCATAGCAAGGTGTAGAAGTTGATTCGGAGAAGGTGCTTCTAGAACTCCAGATATGGCCAAAATACCGAACAGTGATCGGGCTGGAAGACAGATTCGAGCTTTTTCGTTATTGCTACAATTTGGGCTTCATAATGGCATTCAGCACCATTATGGCCCTAATTACAGAATGTCTAAAGGCCAAGGTTTTTAAATGGACTCCAATGGCAAATGTAGCATTCCAGCTTATTAAACAGAAGATGACAAAGACACCCGTTTTGAAACTTCCAGATTTCTCTCAAACTTTTAAAATTTCTTGTGATGCCTATCAAGTGGGTATAGGAGGTGTATTAAGCTACGCTGGACACCCCTTTGCATTTTAGAGTGAGAAATTAAATGACACTAAAAGGAGATACTCAACCTATGATTTAGAGTTTTATGCTCTAATTTAAATATTAAAGCATTGGCGACCATATCATATCTTATCCACTGTAAGTTTATTTTATTTACAGACCATAATTCATTGAAATACTTACATTCATAGAACAAGTTGAGTCCTAGACATGCTAGGTGGATTAGTTTCCTGTAACAATTCAGTTTTGTTATCAAACACAAAACTAGTCATGAGAATAAGGTGGCTGATGCATTTAGTAAAAGATCTCATCCTTCCACTTTCCCGTCAACTAACCCTTTAGGTTTTGCTTCCATGAAGACCTTTTATTCTATAGATCCAAATTTCCAAAAGATCTAGGAATGTCTCCACATCGCACCTCCCACTTCTATAGCAGATTACGTTGTCTTGGACATGTATTTAATTAAAGAAGGTTGTATCTGCATCCCCAAAGGATCAATGCGTGAGTTCATCATTCATGAATTACATAGTGGAAGGCTTGCAGGACACTTTGGTCAAGACAAGACATATTCACTTGTTGCTGATTAGTACTTAAAAATGCATTTTTATCATGGTTTTATATCATTATTTTGCACTTGAAGTATCAATAACTCCTTAACTAAAGCATGTTTTATAATAATATATCTAATAATATAAGATACCTTTAATTTGTGGTAAATGTTCATTTTAAATGCAGGCCTATCACATAAATGAAAGGATTGATTGATAACTTTAAGAACTTAAATTGCAAGGGCAAAGAGATGACCAAAATTAATGTAGGCCTATCACATAATTATGTGTTGATACATTGAACATAAAAGAAAGGTTTATGAATATCTTGTTAAAAGGTATTGAGCAGATAAATAAATTTCATGAGAGTTTGTTTATCTAAATAGATTAATGGAAGTTAAATGATGAATACCTTGCTTTATGGAATTTGAAAATTATTCTTCTATTTTAACGCTTTGATTACTAGGGACTAGTAATAAGCTGGTTGGGGGGTGTGATTAGTACTTAAAAGTGCATTTTTATCAAGGTTTTATATCATCATTTTGCACTTGAAGTATCAATAACTCCTTAACCAAAGCATGTTTTATAATAATATATCTAATAATATAAGATACCTATAATTTGTGGTAAATGTCTATTTTTAATGCAGGCCTATCACATAAATGAAAGGATTGATTGATGACTTGAAGAACTTAAATTGCAAGGATAAAGAGATGGCCAAACTTAGAAAAGAGATGTCGGTGCAATCCAAACCGGAACACTGTTCGGTAATTGGGTCATATCTGGAGCTACAGATCTCAGATTTAGGTCCAATTTATATGGATGGAAAGGTAAGACATAGGCCTACAACTTTCATATGGAGCCCAAGATCTAAAAAGGCCATTTTCAATTCCAAATTGTAGCAACAAAAAAGAACCTCGAATCTATCCTTCAGCCTGAGGACTGTTCAGTATTTTAGCCATATCTGGAGTTCTAGAAGTCCAAATGAGCTGAATGTTTTACACAAGAAAGCTGAGACAATTGCCTACAACTTTCATGTTTACAACTGGCTCCAATTTTGACGTTATCAATGACGTTTTGGGCAGACAAGAGAAGATAAGGATTGTCACCAAGTCAAAAGTTGGTCACCCACTTATCAATTAGTCATCAAATCAATAGTTCCCAATTTTGGCCTATAAAAGGAGGCATTTGCCATGCATTTAGGCATCTTGGTTTCCAGATCAAGATCATGCTCTTCCTTTCTCTCTTTGTATTTTTTGTAATGTTTATGCTTTACTTTCATTAATATCAAGTTTATGCCTTTCATTTCCTTTCCTTTACTTAGTTAACTTTTATGTTCTTATTTTGTTTATCTATTTTGCTTTCTTTCATTATGTCTAGCTAAGTTAATTATGTCAAGGTGAAAAGGTTACACTAATGGTGTAAGAATAAGTATAATGTAAACTTAATATGGACTTTAATGTTTGATACTAACATGTTTTATATTTGTTATCTTGTTCACTCTTTAATACTTTGCTTGTTAAATGACTAATCTTGATTTATGTTGTATAACACTTGGTACAACAAATGCTTGGCACTTTCATAGCCCATAATGTATGGTATAACCGACACCTGAGCTATGAAAGGAACTTGATTTATTGTTAACATAAGTTATAATCATGAATGCTTGACGAGATTTACAAGTATTAGCATTAATTGAATAAGATGACTAATGTAATCATGTTAACAATATATAATCTGATTGGAACCTCCTTTGTGTGTGGTTTCCAATTCAATAATAAGAGTTTATACTATACTTGTTTGATATACCATTAGTGGAACCTCTAACCTTGACATTTGTTATTATCTTGTTGTTGTTATTATTATTATTATTGTTGTTGTTTATAATTGTTTATAATTTGTACAATTAACCTCCCTGTGGTTCGATCCCGGTCTTGCCGAGGTATTTATTACTTCGACACTCCTGCACTTGGGAGAAGACATCAATCTTTTCGTCATGTCAGTTGCAGATCGGTTTTACTGGCCAGGTATGTGAAAGGATGTTAATACTATTGTGAATAGATGCAGGATCTGTCAACTGAATAAAGGAAACAAGACTAATACTAGTCTTTATACTCCCTTGTCAATCCTGCATCAACCATGGCTTAAGTTAAGCATGGATTTTGTCTTGGGACTTCCCAGGATAGTTCGGGGGCATGATTCCATTATGGTGGTGGTGGATCGGTTCTTAAAAATGGCATATTTTGTTCCCTGCAAGAAGACTTTTGATGCCTCCCATATTGCATCTTTGTTTTTGAAAGAGGTTATATGGCTACATGGCATTCTACTATCTATTGTCTCAAACAACGATGTTAAGTTTGTCAATTATTTTTGGAAGAGATTGTGGGCTAAGTTAGTGACAAAACTCTTTTTTTCTAGTGCCTTCCACCCTTAAATCGATGGCCAAACTAAAGTAATAAACAGAAGTCTTGATAATCTTTTACGGTGTTTAACCAATGAGCATGGTGTCGGTTGAGATTTAATTCTACCTCAAGCAGAATTTGCCTACAATAACTCTGTAAATCGGACTATAGGGCACACACCTTTTGAGTTGGTATATGGATTGCACCCTAAAGTACCTACTGACACCATTTCTCTACCATTACCTCAAAAAACTAGTGAAGATAGCCTAGATTTTGCAACCTTTATGTCCTCATTACATAGCAGCGTCAGATGTAAAATGGCAGAGCAAGTGGCTAAGTATGCTAAACATGCAAATTATCACAGAAGGGGAGTGCAGTTTGTAGAAGGAGATCTTGTATTGATAAGATTACGACTAGAGATATTTCCCCCTGGAACATATAGCAAATTACATACTCGTAGGGGTGGTCCTTTTAAAATCTTGATGAAATTAGGAGACAATGCTTATGTGGTTGATTTGCCTCCAGAGTTTCAATTTAGTCCCATTTTCAATATTACAGATCTCACGGCCTACCATGGCCCTCCATCAATTCTTGAAGACCAGCCTACACCATCAACAATTCCTCATGTTGTTCCTACACTAGAAATCGTGGATTGTATTTTAGCACATCAGTACATGTCCAATAGAAAGGGCAGTTATAACAAATTCTTGGTTCAATAGGCATCCAAACCGCAATCAGAAGATGCATGGGTACATGAGAAGGAAATCCAACATATGAATCCTCAGTCACTTCATGATTATGTTCAACAATACTTGCCTGAGGCAAGTTGCTTAGGGAGTGAGGAAATTGATGCAAGTTCGGGTATTCCAAGTGACAACACTACAGTCCAAAGCAAGCAGAAGACCATAACAACTGACAAGGATCAAGTTAATTCAAGTAAAGGGATACTTTCTGTTGCGATGTCGCGATCGCACAAATTAATTATCCTAACTTAAAACACACAAGATAGTATAGAGCATTCCATCAATCTTGCTGTGGATTTCTCTTTTGTAACATTATGAGCAACTCTTCTTGACAGGGATAGCCGGATAATGCCCAAAACTTGTCTATCAAGAATTTGCCAATCTTCTTCTGACATGTTTTCTGGTTTGCTCCCCAACAGAGGAAGATGAAGTTTCTTCCCATATAGATAGTCTTCAATTTGCATTTTCCAATATCCAAAATCAGTTCCATCAAATTTTTCAATTCCCGCAGCCTTTATTTCGTCAACCATTTTTAATCTTTCTCGGCTTTGAATCTATAAAATCTAACCTTACAGATGTGTCCGGAATGGCTAAAAATGTTAGAAACGACACTAAGATCACCCAAATTGGACTTCGGATGGCTCCGTTTTAAACAATCAAACTTGGGATCACTGGACGCTGTAGATGAAGCGACGTGGCATGAGGAATAGTCACTGCGTCATACCGGATCAAAACCCAGTGATGCTGACGTGGCTGAGCTAACGTGTCAGACATGTAAGCAATGTGGGGTCCACCAAATCTGACGTGGCAGATCCACAAAGATTTTCGACTGACATGGCAGAGTTGACGTGGTCGATGACGTGACTGAAGACGTGGCATTTTGACTGGTCAGACTGCTGATGTGTCATGTGACGTGTCTGATGACTGTGCAGAACTGCTGACGTGACTGATGACGTGGCAGGTCAAGTTGCAGGAAATAGGCGAGGAAGACACATGACGCGCGTGAGGCACGTCGGTGCGCTTAGACAGTGCTGTGGAGGCGCGTGCGGGCATGCAGGACACTGGATTTTCACCGGGTTTTCACTAGTGGACTCCTCTCGTCGTCCTTTTCACGATGGTATGTTCCAAAACACATTTTAAGAAATTTGATTTTTGAGTTTGGATCAAAGACCCTCTTTTTCAAGAACAAGCTCTAATACCAGTTGTTAGGACATTCAAGCATTCAAACACACATCAATTTACGTGGTTCGACAACCTGCCTACTCCACGGAGCTTCTGGTTTGTATTAATCAAGCTCAAAAGTAATACAAACAACAAAACAAGAAGGAGGAGAAAAAACTTCTCTACTCAACTCAACTCTCTCTCTGTGTTTCTTTCTATTTTGTGGTGATAAGCTATCAATGACACTATCTATTTATAGCTGATGTGGGAGAGAATCTTCTTCCTTTGATCAACAATGTGGGTAACATTTTTTTTGGTTAGGCACCCACCATTTGACTCTTACTATGTCAAGCATGGTTGCCACCAACCATGGCCATCAATCATATTGTGTCCACACATAATAGCCCTTATTCCCTATCATGTTACCAATACCATTTTAAAATAGAATACACGCGCGCGAGCGCACAAAGTCACTAGCAATTTATGGTTTACAAATTAAAGGGTTTAATGATATTATTTATCCCTCAAGGTATTATCAAATTTGACTGCTAAAACTAATCATAAACTTTGATTATTAATCTAATGTTATATATCAACCACCTTGCTCAAACAATTCAATTTTTTTCAATAAATATAGATTAAAAAAAAACAAACACTGGATTAATGACCTTTCATTCAATCTTATTCTTTTTAACCATTCGAATGAAAAAAGAGAGAGTAATGATGGCGAGAATCTTCATATTAGCCACAGTGCAACCGGCTCTGCAGAAGGGAGAGAGTAATGATGGCGAGAATCTTCAATCTTATTCTTTTAACCATGTTTTTTTTTCTTTCCACCCCATGTTTTCCCTCCTCTGTTTCAAAACAAAATCTCAAGAGATAGATATGTACCCTTTTGTATTACATGGACTTGTACCAGGTAACGTATACCCTTTTTCTTTCAAGCTTGAAGCCTGTTGATGAAAAACAGGCATAGTATTGATTAGTAAAATATTAACCCCAAGAGCTTAATGGTATCGGTCTCACTTTTGCTTCAAACATTTGCTTCACTCTAGCATTTGGTTCACACTAAAAATGCTCCCTTTTCCCCCTAGTTTCTTGTTTATTGTAAAGTAGATTAAGTATCTGATGGCAATTATTCCTTTGGGACTAATTCAAAACAAATAAGAGCAAAAGGCCCTCACTTCCAAGTTTGTTGACACGAGTAATTACTAAAACTCAAGAAAAAAAGAGAGAAGAAATTGAAAATGGCATCACAAGACTACAAGATGAACACCAACTAAAGCATTTTCCTGAAGTGATTTTCTAACAACATCTCGTCGTGATTCATACCAGGATTCATCTGGTGTAAAACGACTCCATTCTCCACCTCCGAGATAAAAAAGAGCCAAGGGATTGATAACAACTTGATCAAGGGATGTTGCACTTTTCAGTATATGCGTTATCAACTCCATTTCGAACCAGTTACCATTAAATCCATTCATCCGAACCTTTTTGAGTCTGCTATATGTGCATCCATAGATATTCCGCATCTCTCTTTGATTTTTGTGGAATTCTTCACCGCTCAGCTATAGACAACTCACAATAAGATTCACAATATTAGACAAAATTATACTCCGACTGTTTTGGCAAAACAGACTGTCGAATGTAAGCTGATAACAAACAATTCAAATAAAGTGTTTCCCAGAATGTTTTAGATTTGACAGAATATATAGCAACTGACCGTTATATCAAGTTTCTCCAGAAGTGGACAAGCATTTAGATATGTCAATACCCACAACAGATCCTCTTCCTTAATTGCTCTGATATAAAATAGCTCTAGTTGCTTCAGATTTCTGAGCGAGTCCATGCTCTGTGGCAATCTTTTTTCCTGAATGAAAACAAAAACAGATTAGAAAATAGATTCTCATTGTCATCATTGGAGGTTAGTTACACTTCGTGAATTCTAATTCTTTACATACCTTCCAAGGGTCCAGATGCAGGATTAGAGTATGTAAAGTTGGAAATGTTGCACAGTAGGATAGTGCATTTGGCATGTCTATTACATGAATTGAATTGAAATTGAAGTAGATCTTTACCAGACAAGGAGCAACAAATACAGTGATCTTCATGATGTCTCCACTATACTCAAAATTCATGAGGTTTACGGCTATTACCTTAATTGGAGATGGGTTGGAACAATCAAGCAACACTAGATTTTGGAGTGAAGTACTGAAAACTTTTAAAATAGACATGTTTACAGCGTATCAACATTAGACCTTGAAGAAGCAAACAGTTGGAGAAGAGGGATGCAAGAAATTCTTCTCCCAAAAATACATCGTGCAGTTGTAAGGTTATTAGCTTGTTGAATCCGATAAAATCAACAGGAGGTTTTAAAACACAAGTTCGTAAATGCACGTGCTTTAATCTTGAATCACTAGGATGGGGAAGAAGCCAATAGGGAAATGTATAATATTCATCACCTAATAGACCATGATGATAATAGGAAAATAATGTCATGCCTGATAAGATAAGTTCAAGCTCTTCAATTCCCAATCCAATCACAGAACTAATCCATCGGTTAATGTTAGAAGTGTCTCCAAGATGTTTCAAGAAATGCAGCTTGAAAGAAATTATTTTTGTGCCTTGGAAATTCTGCAAGAATCCATCGACACACCTTGCGAATTCCAGCTTAAATTCCTTATAATATTTGCTATGTTTTGAACTGCAATCGGGCCTCTCATGATTGGTTCCAAAGATGCCGTCAACATCAAAATTGAGGTTGGTCCTCAACGTCCAGAGGTGCTTCCATCTGTTGGATAGAGCACTGGTCTTAACCAAATCTTTCATGGGTAATTTTGATAGAATGATGGATAGGATGCGATCGGGAAGCTGGCTTATCCGATCCTCCTTTCTGGCTTCGACCTGATCAGAATTCATGAAAGAATAATAAATTAAATTATCAATCATTGTTTGAAATAGATGATCAAGAGAACCCTAAACCCCAAAAACAGAAACTGTTACCAAGTAAAGAATACAAGGATAGCTGTAGCTAGAGATACCTAGAACCCAGGTTTCATTAGTTTGCCCTGATGCTCTATTGATAGTCAAATAACCATAATAATAACAACAAGAAGAAGCCTACTCTAAAGCAAAAGGTCAAAGAAAGAAAAGAGACATAAATATTCTTCTTCTTACGACTGTTGCTATAATATATGTATGTATATATATATATATATGTATGTATGTATATATATATATATATATATGTATGTATGTATGTATATTGAAGAGGAAAACAAAACATTCTAGGAAATTTAACAAGGCAGCAGGAAGTATCTATGTATATAGTATAGGAAAATTTTGCTTCCCTTTTTAAATTAGAAGTGACAATATAAGAAATTATATTATATAAAAGTGATCTGTACAAGCTGCAGTTAAGTCTCCTTACCAAAAGTAAAACAAAACAAAAAAATCTCAACCAATCAATGAGTAGAGTTTAATGTCTCGGATTCCCCTGCGAGCACTCATTGATGGAAACTAATGAAACTCGGTCAGCCATTAGTAATGAATTGCAAGATTAAGCCAGTAGCCGAGTCGACCTACGTGCGCTGCTTCTCCAATCCCATTAATGTTCAAAGAAACCAACAAGACAATTGATAGCTTTGACAATCATCTTTTAGCAATTTCAACAAGCCCTTTAGACGTTTTTCCACGAATCCTACTTTTGAATCCATTGTACACTCCTCAAGCTGTCCCGGTATCAGGAAACTTACAAAATCCAGGTTCTATTTTAATGCAAGACCACTCGATCTTAAGAGCCTTGATTACAAACCAAGGCACAAACATGAAGCAGCAAAGTTTCAAGATTGAAAGGAATATGGTCGATGTCTCACAAGACAGTACTACAGATATGGATACTGAAATCTATTCAGTCATATCAAATCTTAAAGTGAAAAAAATATTAGGTAATGATCAAGATGCAATACCTTCTACATTAGTTGCATCAATGGACCTTAATTGTTTTTGGAACTATTAAAAATCAATGCTAGAAGATGAACCCCAAGTTGAAGAAGATCAAGAAAAAAAATAGCTTGATTTATTGTTTTTATTTATTTTGAAATTATAATATGGGCCTATGTATAAATTTTCTTGATTCTAGATAACAAGTTGAAAGAGAGTAAAACAAGTATTATATATTATAAAAAACTATTTTATAAATTATTATGTTATTTTTTTCTATATCTGTTTTGTTAGCTGTTATTGTTATTGTCAAAATTACTTTCGAATGCACAATCTGTCACATATTAAGTTTAGTTGGTGGCTGACTGATCATATTTTATACACTACTAAAATTAATTAAAGCTAAATCATAGACTATATACATACATGTATTAACAAAATATAAATATTGTATATCCAAATAAAGAATACAAGAAGAGCTATAATTAGAAATACCTGGAATTCAAGTTTCATTAGCCTTTGATGCTCTATTGATAGTTAAATAATAATGATAATGATATAATAAACCTACTCTGAAGCAAAAAGCAAAAGAAAGAGGAGATATAAATACTCCTTCTCGTGACTGCTGCTATATATGTATATATTTGAAGGGTAAAACATAACATTGTAGGAAATTTAACAAGGCAGCTGTCATCCGGTAGTATAGGAAAAAAAAAATTTCCTTTCTAAATCAGGAGTGACATTGTAGGAAATTATATTATATAAGAGTGATCTGTACAAGCTGCAGTTAATTCTCAACCAATCTGATTTTGAGATTCTCCTTACCAAAAATAAAACAAAACAAATAAATCTCAACCAATCAATGAGTAGAGTTTAGCTACAAATAACGAGAAAAGGTCATGAATCCTTCACGAAATCAAATAGTTCTCCTAACAAGGTCTTGTTATTCTTCATGATGGTCTTAGAACTGAGAGCGTGGGCGAGTAATGTTGTGGCAATACAGATATGGCCATCTAATTTTCAGAGTCTCAATTTGCTAGCAAAGGAAGAATTAGGGAATGCGTTGCCAGCAAATGGCAGATGTCCTCACCAAACCAATACCTGCAGAGTAAAGGGGAGTGCTAGAAATAATTAAGAAAAAAATCTTGAATCTAACGAAGAAAAAAATCTCTTCATATCTTGTAAAAACTTTCATCATTCTGTAACTGTTTAGATTGGTTGGGGGAGACAGCGTGGCAGCTGGGGGGGTTCCCTTTGAATCTCCTAATCAAGCAATCTTGTCATAATTAATAACTTAGGTTTTGGTGAGACAAGATAAATTAGATGAAAATAATTTGAAAGCCTTTGCACCAGCTAAAAGATCAGCCAACGAAGGATGAACATTAGTAACCACCTGATTACAAGCACGCATTACATCAGCTTCTGAAACTTGTAGCATAACTTAGATGTCTCGTGCATGATTGGCCAGGCTAAATCATCCAAGCTATCCGGCTGAAAACAAAGCATCAGACAATTTTTTTCATTGAGAAAAGAGGGAAAAAACATCTTAAACAAGAATCCAATCAAAAGGCAAAATGACTTAATTATCATGATATATATATCATAGCAGAGACTTGCTACACTTGAACATCTTATGCTTTCAAAGACGAATCAGCAAGTAACAAATCTTTAATGACTAATTTAAATGAGACAGCAAAAGAGAGATGATGGGAAGAAATGATGGTGGGCCACAAACACATAATGTAGCATTACCTAGGAAGGCATACAATTTCCAATTATATACCAGTCAAAGCAGTGCAAGATTGGAACTGACTTCATAAAAGTTCTCAGAAGCATGATTTACTGAGAGTTATGCATTGGTTGATGAACCAAATTACATGATGAGAGAGAGTGCCAGTCAAGTTCCTATTGGAGGCTATGTGAAAACATTATTGACACATTAAGATTCATTCCAAAGTTACTTGCACCTTTTCCATTCCTTGCTCGACTATGCTAAAGCTACATTTTTCCAAATAATAAGAAAACAAGAAAAATCTCCATACCTTCGCAACAGCACAAACACCAAAAAGACCAGTGTCCTCATAGTTTGTGTTGAAAGCCATCGCTTTCTGCTATTTCATCAATGCCAACCCTTTGTGGTAGTTCAGAACTGTCCAATGATTGAGATTTAATCAATGCCCTTGCTAACAAGACAAAAGTGTCTCAAATAGTCAGCCAGTTAAACTTTGAAACTTGTTAGGATGTGGAAAAACATAGAAAAGAATGATCATTGAAACCTTAGGGGTTAATCACGCAGCCCTATTAAATGTAATGTTTGAAAAATCTTATTTTTTAAGCTTAATTGCTTATAACTCCACCAGCATAAGGGATTCCATTTGTAGCTCATGAGTCGACACAATTTCTGTAAATACAGACCACTGTACAAATTTGCTCTCCAGAAATGTTATAATAAAATTCCTAAACTGTTAAATGAAGCCTCCCCTAATACAAATGATTTTTTAAAGATGAATAGCGGCAAATGTGGTAAATTAGAGAGAGGAGAGGTTACCCCATGTGCTTTCCACCTCCTGCACTCTTGTTCCAAGAACCCAACATAGCCTGCATGACCATCAAAGCAATGGAATCTGGATCTGTCCAAGATGCTCCTTGAAAAGCGACAGCAAATTGTGCCAGAGGAACATCGTCATCAATTATCCTGACCTGATTTTTCACAACAATAAGCGGAAACAGTAGTTTAGAGAAAGAAAAAGGCATAGAAAGAAGGCATGGATTTCAAGTTACATCTTCCCACCTCAGAACCAGTGAAATATGCAGGGTCTTTGGAAACTAACTGTGCAGCAGTAGTTGGATCAGATGATAACTTCGTAAACAACTTCTTTACTTCCCCAACAAATTCCTCATGCTTCACAGCCCCTGATGCGACAATCACCTGAAATGAAAGTCACACAAATACCCATGATAAGAATTTCAACAGAAGGCCTTCAATCTTAATAGCAAGCAGAAAGGAAAATGGAAATAATCGTTCAGCAGTCCCACAACTCCATCTTGTACAAAAGTAAAATAACATAAAGCATTACCATTCTGGGAGCTGTGTAGTGTGTTTGTATATAGTTCTGAAGATCATTCCTGGATATTGTCTCGATGTTTTTAGCAGGTCCCAGAATAGTTCTACCTAAAGGAGTGTATTGAAAAGCAGTTGCAAGCAAATGGTCAAAAATTACTTCCTCGGTTTGCCCCTCAACCTACAATTTTCCACATACATCATTTATAACTGTTAGAAGCAGGAAGCAAAATCAAGGCTATATCCATAGAAAACATTGAACTAAGAAAACTGAATGCCGGCAGTAAAATGTTACTGGAAGTACAATACAACAACACATTTTTCACATGAAAATTACCCACTTTCGTAACTTTGAAAAGCAATTGAGCATTTTGTTCAGTACACAGCATAGCAAACAACTCAGTATGCTTACAACAAAGATCAAGTTAAGCAAGTTTAAAACTTTATCACTAGAACATAACATTTAAAACCATTCACTAACAAATACATGACCATTTCTCCATAACCAGGATTCATTTAAACAAGTTTGAAACTTTGATGCTAGGACCTGACATCTAAAACTACCCGACAAACAAACACCACACCTTCTATTTGAAAAACTTCATAAAACAAACACCAAAAAAGTTAACTAAATGACCCACACTTGCAAACAACAATGACATCCCTCATTTACTTGTAAGTAAATCAACAACTATTAGCATTTCTAAATTAAAAACCAGCAAGCATAGAAAACTATGCAATTCTAATTCCCACATGCTCAACCCAAAAATACAAAGAACCGTGTCAAATCCCATTGACCAAAGCTACAAAGACACCAACTTTCATGACAGTTAAACCCAAAAGCACAAAACTTTAAACATAAACAACCAAAACCCACAACCCAGAAGACAGAATTTTACAACCACCGAACACAAAACGCTAGACTCTTTAGACACAACAGGCAAAACAACAAAAATCCATTTCCAATCCAAGTTCAAACAACAGAAAAAACCCAAATTTACCTCCTTCATTTCCAAAGTAATAACGTCCCACTCCCTAGATATCCTCCCCTCATCGAAAGTAGAGTTCTGCAAAATATCGGCCAAAATATCCAAGGCCTTGTTAACATCTTTGTCCATAACTTTAGCATAAAAGGTAGTCTGTTCTCTACCTGTATACGCATTCAAATGCCCTCCCATATTCTCTATCTCCTCTTCCAATTCCCTCACACCCCTTTTCTCCGTTCCCTTAAATATCATATGTTCCGAGAAATGAGCAGTCCCATTTGTCTCATCGGACTCAAATCTCGACCCGGCATCAATCCAATCCCCAACAGTCGCAGTTTTAGCAGCCAGATTCGACTCAGTAGCGACACGGAGACCATGAGGGAGCGTAGTGATGCGGGTTTCAGGTGAGGAGAGGATATGGGTGTGGGTTTTGAGAGTTGGGTGGGGTGACCCGTATTTGAGGAATCTTGGGTCCGCGTTTTCGAGGAGTTTGAGCTTTGATTTGACTGATTCAGCTAATCGGTCGTAGATCATGGCGGTTGGTGGTGGTGGGTGGATGGTGTGGTGGAACTGACGGTGGCGACGGAGGCGGCATTGGAAAAGGATCTGGCCGTGGTTGCTGATAAAGGTCTATGGGGCCGGCGAGCTAGGGTTAGAAGGCGCTTCCTAGCCATGATTTTGGTTTGCGTGTGTTAGAGTTTGTAGATAAAAACAGTGGAGACCTGAGAGGGTCTAGGATAGTGGAGACATGACTATTAAAACATGGAGGTGACTTGCAGGTGTGATTTTTTAAACGACGTGTCGTTGCAAGCATGTGTTTTTACCAATTTTGTTACCAAAATATTAATTAATACATTTAATTTACAAGCAATAATGGAAGTGATAGCTTTTGATTTACAAATTACAAGTAATTAATTACGTAAGTTGGTGATTGGAAAAAAACTAAGAAGATTTTTTTTATATTAATATATTTATCTATAAAGTCTAATGTTTAACTTTGTAAGAAGAGAAAATATTAGATAAATCTAAATGACAGGATCAATTAATAATTTTTTTATATAAATTATTAAGTTTTTCACAGTAAAAGACGAATTATAAAATTTATTTTAATAAATAAAATCACATTATAACCTAACAAATTTTTTTATATATTCTTATAAATTTATGTTCATTACAGTGATTTTCAATATATAATTATTAACAAATATTTTAAAACGCAAAGGTTTTTAATTGTAATGTTTTTTTTGTTTTTTTTTCTTTTTTTTACATGCTTTTTTTTACATGCTTTTTTTTACTCTGATTTCTTCTTTTCTTTTTAATTTTTTTAAATTATTTTTGTTAATTATTTTAAATATTGAGTTGGTTGAAAATTTAACTATGTATTTTAAAAAAAAAAACATTATGGATTGCTATAATATTCTCATACATTGTTGTTTTTTCTTTTTATGATTTGTTTTTCAAAATGGTTTGTGGATTTTATTTTTTATATTAAATTGGTTGAAAATTTAGTTTCGTATTTTTTTTTTTTTTAAATATGGATTTGTATAGTATTTCCCCTATATAGTTTTTGTTTTCCTGTACTGCTTCCCCGTATATTTTTTTAAAATTATCTTTATTGAATTTATTTTTTTAATATTGAGCTGACTGATAATCTAACTTTAGCTTTCCCCACATGTTTTTTTATTTTTTATTTGTTTTTCTTTTTTTCCAAAATTGTCATTTTTTCATATTTTCTTTTTTGGTTTTGTTTTTTCAGAATTATTTTTGTTGATTTTACTTTTTTACTATTGAGATGGTTGAAAATTTAGTTTTTTAGGTATTTTTTTTAAAACACTATAGCTTTTCCCACATGTTTTTATTATTATTTTTTACCCAAAATTGACTCTTTTTAAAAAAAAATACTCTTTGTCAGTTTTTTTTTATATATTGAGCAACTTAGTTTTGTAGTTATTTTCAAAAAAAAAAACTATGGATTACTACAATGTTTCCCTTACATGGTTTTGATTTGGCTGTAGTGTTTCTCCCATATGTTTTTTTTTTTAAATTATCTTTGTCGAATTTATTTTTTCAATATTGAGTTGGTTGAGAATTTAGCTTTAGCTTTAGCTTTCTCCATGTTTTTTTTTTGTTTTTTTAATTTTTTTCCAAAATTGTCTTTCTTCTTTATATTTTTTTTTCATAATTATTTTTGTTGATTTTTTTTATTATTGAGTTGATTGAGAATTTAGTTTTAAAATATTTTTCATTAAAACACTAAATTGCTACAGTGTTTCTCTACATGGTTTTTTATTAAATAATTTTTTTCAGAATTATCTTTTTTTATTTTACTTTTTTTCATATTAAGCTGATTGATAATTTAGCTCTGTAGTTATTTAAAACACTACAGATTGTTACAATGTTTTCTCATATGATTTTTGCCTTGCTACAGTGTTTCTCCAAATGTTTTTTTATCGATATTTTTTTTTCAAATTCTTTTTTGTTAAATTTATTTTTTGTATACTGAACAGTTGACAATTTAGCTTTTTTGTATACATGACGTCTCCACTGTACTCAAAATCCGTGAGATTTACGGCTAATGCCTTAATTGGTGATGGGTTGGAGCAATCAAGCAACACTAGATTTTGGAGTAAAGTACTGAAAACTTTTAAAAGGGACATATGTTTACAGCATATCAACATTAGACCTTGAAGAAGCAAACAGTTCGGGAGGAGGGATGGAAGAAATTTTTCTCCCAAAAATACATCGTGCAGTTGTAAAGTTATTTGTTTGTTGAATCTGATAAAATCAGCAGGAGGTTTTAAAACACAAGTTCCTAGATGCAAGTGCTTTAATCTTAAATCACCAGGACGGGGAAGAAGCTAATAGGAAAATCTATAATATTCATCACCTAATAGCCCATGATGATGATAGAAAAATAATGTCATGCTTGATAAGAAAAGTTGAAGCTCTTTAATTTCCAATCTAATCATAGAACTAATCCATCAATTAATATTAGAAGTGTCTCCAAGATGTTTCAAGAAATGCAGCTTGAAAGAAATTATTTTTGTGCCTTGGAAATTCTGCAAGAATCCATCGACACACCTTGTTGTAACCTAATTTTGGATTCACTAAGATTTTCTTGAATGTTATTTTATTTTATTATTCATAAAAAACCAAAAAAATTAAGAAAAAAGTTTAAAATTTTAAAATACATTTTCTCGGGTTAACCGCATCTTTCCATAAAAACCTATTCCACCGGGTCAATATGAGTCAAACCATGTTGACCAGGCTAAAAAATGAGTTTCAGGTCAAAACCATCATTTTCGATTAAAACTGAGTCCATCAAGTCAACACGGGTTAAACCATGTCAACCAGGGTAAAAAATGAGTTTTGGGCTGTTTTAGATCAAAACCATCATTTTCGATCAAAATCGAGTCCATCGAGTCAATACGGGTCAAACCATGTCGACCAGGGTAAAAAATGAGTTTCAGGTCAAAACCATCATTTTCAGTCAAAACCGAGTCCACCAGGTCATTACGGGTCAAACCATGTCGACCAGGGTAAAAAATGAGTTTTCTTGCCGTTTCGGGTCAAAACCATCATTTTTTTATTAAAACCGAGTCCACCGGGTCAATATGGGTCCAACCATACTGACCAGAATAAAAAAATGAGTTCTAGGCTATTTTAGATCAAAACTGTTATTTTTTATCAAAAACCTGGTTCACCGAATTGATACCCATATAAAGGTTTTTTTAGTGTTCCAACATAATTTTCGGTAATTAAAATTGATTTTTAAAATTGACAGGGATAAAAAAATAAGTTTCAAGCTTTTTCTAATACTGATTTGAATTTTTAGTTTTACCCCTATAAATATTTATTATTATATATAATAAAACAAAATAAATAATACAAAATTTTTGTCATAGTAGGCGGAGTAATTGTGCCGATGGTAGGCGGGGTAGCTCTAACAATGAAATTTTTCTTTAAAGCAGATTGTGCAATTGTGATATGAGATTTTATGTCCCCTTTTCATTAGCTATAAATAGCAAGAGAAAATTAGCTAGAGAAAAAAAGAGAAGAAGAGAAAAAGAGACGGGAAAAAGAAAGAAAAGAGAGTATAAATTTTGGTTACTATTGAGGTTTTTTTTACTTTTTCTTTACGTGAGTAAGATATTGATTTATAATAAAAAAAACAATTTAAAAAATACCACAAATATCTTATCTGTTAGATCTAATAGTGTTTAGTTCTGGACCTCTGATTTAATAGGATACAATAGGGCTTACCACACTGGATTAAAATCCAAATCCATCTTAGCTCTTAAAATAATCTGCCCTTCGATCCTGTTGTGCCATGTCATCCGGTGTACTAAGCATTCGGTGCACCGCACTACACCAGATCAAGATTAACCCATCTAGACCGTCCGATCAACTTGCAGATCAAGTCAATCACAACCGAAGGATCAGTTCATCTGTGATCCAATGGTTCAAAACCTCCCGCGGCACCAGTGTACCATACTAAAGTTTACACCGTAGCAAAACCTCAGACTCTCTCTCCCCTCTCGCCGATGACTCGTTCTCTCTCATCTGATCTCCCACCTCTGACCTTTTAAAGCCTCTGAACCACCACAGAAAGCTAATCGCCTCCTATAAAGCAAAACCCAAGCAGTTTTCATCTCTCTCTCCGCCTCATCTGGCCCAAAAAAGGTTGCGACTTCTTTAATCACCCAGAGTTTCAAACCATCGATTCTCCTTCATTAGCCATCAAAACCACCGTCATCAAAATCCTCTCCATCAGATCTACCAGAATCAACCATTCATTGGCTAGAAATCTTGTCGAAAAATTTCACCACCTCCAACAGTGATTGCGTGTGAGCTACACGATCCACAAGGGCATTTTCATAATTTTCTGAGAAATTCAAGGGTATTTTAGTCTTTTACATATACGGTGGCACTCAGGTAATTTTTTGGATTCCTAAAAGTATTTTTAATATTTTTATATAAAGTATTTGTAAAATTTCTTGCATGTTATAAACAAGAAAAAAAACCAAAAATAAATGTAAAAGTAATAACGATGTGGGTCCAACACCCATCTTATCATGTCATCGTTTGTGGGTCCAAAGCCCAATTCTCAAGTATAGTTATACTCATTTCTCAACAATATTAAAATAATTTTTTGTTTTATAAATGAATATTGTTTGTGGACACGTCTCTTTTTTTAGAAAAGGACCGATGTCAAAAATTTAAATATCAAATATGGATTATATCCATTATTTTTTTCTTTTGGTAATCCAGACGCAACTCTCCTTTTTAGGGTCAAACATCAATATTTTAGACGAGTCTTCTATTTTTAAAGACCGATGTCATTCATTTTTTTGACGTGTTTTCTACAAACATTGTTTGTCGACACGTCTCTTTTATTTACAGAAAAGGATCGATGTCAAAAGTTTAAATACAAAATATGGATTATATCCATTGTTTTTTTTTGGTAACTCAGACATAACTCTCCTTTTAGGATTAAAAGTTGACATTTAGATAAGTCTCCTATTTTTAGGGACCGATGTCATTTTTTGACATGTCTTCTATTTTTAGGAATCAACATTAACCATCTTTAAAAAACAAATTGTAAATAAGCTCAAAATGTAATAGCATTTGAATCAAATAAAAAAAAACACACAAGTAAGGGTAACCTTTCTCTTGAAAGGATGTTTTAAGAGTGATGTCTACCGTCCTTTAATCATAACTAACCTAATACCTGAATCTCTGGGACCGGTGTTTAATTTGGGATTTCTAGTTCCCTTAAATTACTAGATGACGACTCCAATAAAATCTTCATTTTCCCCAAACTAGAAAATTTTTTCTTTTTTTTGTTATATAAATAAAAAAGTAGAGTCGTCGCCTGATGTCATGTAGCGACACACCTTGGGAATTCAAGCTTAAATTTCTTATAATGTTTGGTATGTTTTGAACTGCAATCGGGCCTTTCATGATTGATTCCAAAGAGACCGTCAACATTGAAATTAAGGTTAGTCGTTAGCGCCAGAGATATTTTCATATGTTGGATAAAGCACTGATCTTGACTAAATTCTTTACGGGTAATTTTGACACAAATCAAGATTTAAACCTTGAAATTGCGACTGACTCTCTTCTCCCTTTACCTGCCAGCCTACGTCTCCAAAGACCTTAATGTCCCTGTGTCACTTCCGTCCATTCAAGCAGGGTTGGTCTTAATAAATGTGAATCTGGACTCCCCGTTACAGCACAAGAGAGACGGGCTGATTCCGACGAAATCAGTAATGCTGAGGGTATTTTACTTTGTACTAACAATGGAAGGAAGAGGGCTTGTAGCTTCTGGTTCATTAATTTCTTGGGACTTGACTGTTGGGGTGGCGATTTCTTGGGGTTGTTCTTGCATGTGTTTGGGGGTCATTTATGGTCTGAGTTTGTGGAGATCCTATGTTATATATGCTGTTTCTCACTTTACTGATGTCGTTTTCGTGTTTGTTACACAAGTAACTGAGTAAGATGAGCCTTCACTCTCCTTTGTTGTACTTTTACCTTTACACACTCACACCTATCTGCAGCTTTCTAGAGATGCCTTGTTCTTTTTTGGCAGATGCAGGCGTAGTTCATTTTTGCGTGTGTGTTCGGAACAAAACATTGACCTAATCAACATTTATTCTGTAGGAATACATGGCTCTGGTTTAGGAAGCCCTGCCATATATTAATCAAATTATTATTATTATTAATATTATTATTATTTTGTTTTTGTTTGGTTGTTGATATAATATTATTATAATGCATTTATAAATAAAAAATAACATTTATCAAATTTCTAAATAGACATTTATCAAAATAAATACATTGCTTGAATCTTGCATATGGACGTAATAATAATAGGAAAAAAACAAAAGAACAAAAATGGGTAACAACATCGGTTGATAATCCCAATCTTTGCATATCATGGTTACTGGTGTGCAATTTGAAAACATTGATGAATATGTAATTAAGACTTTTAGAAAGTGATTTCGGGAAGAATTTTTGCCAGAAACTTCGATGATTAGGAGTTTTGGCACACAATCTGGGGGCCACGGATGTGCCCTACCTTAATTCAACCCAAAAGTATGGACAAAACCAAAAGCACATGGTTGGGTCGATCCTCGTCAAACCAAAAAAAAGAGAGAGAGAGAGGCCAGGTTGATTGGGTTGCTAGTCAACTAAACTTGACCCGGCTAGGTTCATTGACAAAATTATATTTAGTGTTTTTTCAGTGATCTATCATATTTATCGATGGAAAAACAAACAAAATTAAGTTGATAATTTTTTTTACATGTTTTTTTTATTTATAAATTCATCAATAATTCTATTATCAACTAGTCATAAATCGCTGACGATAATTTTTTCAATAAAGTATTTCTGTTTTTGAGCCTATTGGTAAAACTGATTTCAACAGATCGAGAGTATAAATACATTAGAATATTGCATTGGTAAATTTAAAAATTCTGACAGTGAATGAACTGATCGGACCTTCGTTCATGTATAAATTTATATATAACTTGTGCAAGTTCAGCTGTTTCTAGCTAAGTACCTTGTTTCAAGAATTGGCTCTAGGTTTAGTGGTTATCAAAAGACCATTGTTATGATAAAACCAATTGATGCCTTTTTCTGAGAACTTCAAGACAGAGTAGGTACTCAAGATTGTTAATTACTTGTTCTCCTCGCCAGAAAGTTTTTAAAGTACTTGAGGATGGAACTCGATATTCGAGGGGTTTGCGACAGGGTAAATTTCTTGTGCCAGACCTACTTCTTCTACAAGTGTTTTAGCTACATTTGTGATATTTGGGGATTTAACAAGGATGAAAATGGGATGATTCCAACAGGGGAAGTCAAGAAAAGTGGGAGCATAAACCGATAAAACATCAAAGCATCGGAAGCTAAAAGAAAACATAACGTCTTTTTTTGGTTACTATTGTGTTAGGAGTCGTCATGACCCTCCATTTGCTTGGAAGACCCGTTGTTTGTGGAATAATCGAAGAAGATCAAGTTCCTTGAAGCCCAAGGAAAACGCTAGAAATGGAAGAAGCCACAGCTAAGGTGTTCTGTCTTCAATAAATCTCACTAGTGACTTAAGGGTTTTCCTGATGAATTGATTCTTTATTTGGTGTCGCATTAAACTTATATTTTCAATATTCAATAAATATCTCTTAGTGTTGTAGGAGGAAAGAAAAACAAAAGAAAAGAAGATTAAGGTGCTTCTCCCAAGTGTATTAAATTGTAGTTTCATGCCATTAATAAGACAAAAGATTGTCAACAAAAGAAATTTGGCATACCTGTCTTGATCATGATAGAACAACAGATTTAGTGAGCTCTCAATCTCTGTCTTTAAAGAACAAGGATCATGAATATTTTAGAAAAGCCTATAATACTGGTGGTATATATCTTCTTACCAGTTTCTCAGTTTGTCCATCATCAGGCTTCAGTTTAATGAAACTCCCTTTCTCCAGCACAGGTCAAAACTATTGGTACCAAGCACTAGAAGCGATGATACAGAATATATATAGTCGATCCTTACGGTGCAATATATTTGTATCCACCTTTAAGAAAGATGACAAGAAAAACGGATGGGGAACTGCATGCAAAATCATAAATATAAACTAAAGCATTCCTTAGCCGATCCATTACAATAATTTAAACTGGTAAACAAGAGGTCAAGAATCTGCAGGAACAACAACTGGTACGTACTGAAAAAGCTTGTTTATTACAGATAATATAGTAGACTATTAACAAGAAAGTAAGACAATACTAGACTTCATGGAGTAACGTCGAATTCACGGAGTTTAGCTGTCGTTATTATGTCCCTTAATTTTCTTGGAACATCAGGGGGGACAACAACGCTGAAGTTTTTTCCCAGGCGATCCTGCTCAGTCTGCAGATCCTCAAGTGTCCGAATCGTAATTCGTGGGAGTGGCTCACAGGATGAAGCACGAGGATTGGCAACGAAATCAGCTCTTTCGTTCAAACAGTTGTTGAGGATGAGTTCACTTTGGACATCCCTGTATTCTTCCGTTGAAATGGATTGACAGACTTTGTACCCATACTGTAAATCTGGCAGCTTTTCATTAGCTATGTAATTGCTTAGAATTGATATATATTTTGTAACAGTCAAAAGTTTTATTAAAAAAAACACGAAAAGGATAAAATCCTAACCTCCATAGTTTCTACTGCATAAAAAAGAGTAAAAAGTAAAAAAAAAAAAACCTTACATGCTATCGATGTTTTAAAATATGGGGGAAATGAAAAAAACATTTGAAGTCAGCTCTTCTCTTCTTCAGTGCTAGTTGCATTGTAGCTGATATGAACATTCTCGCCATCAAGATTCAAAGAGTTTTTTAAACCCTATCACTACTCTCTTTTCCATTCGAATTATTAAAAAGAATGATATTGAATGAAAGGTCATTAATCTAGTGTTTGTTTTCTTAAAATCTTTATTTAATAAAAAAAATTCGAATTGGTTGAGGTGGTAATATTAGACTAATGATCAAAGTTTATGATTAATTTAACAGTTAAATTTGATAATATCTTAAGGGATAAATAATATCATTAAACCCTTCAATTTATAAACCATAAATTACTAGAGATATGTATTCTATTTTAACATTGCATTGGTAACATGTTAGGGAATGGGGCAGCACTAGAAATCAAGAATTTGAAATCTGCAAGTGCTTTTAGTGTTGTTTTCTACTTGAAATTGCAGTAAGAACCTCAAAATGCATAGAAACATATGTATAAGCAGGACCTCATCTCCTAATTTTCATATCATGTATATTACTATTGAATGATCTGGACCTTTAAATCTATCTATGGTGCAGATTTCTTGGTTCTCATATCCAACCTGCTCACCTTCCCTGTTCCTTCTCTCTTTTGGAATATTGCGAGGGATATTACACAGACTAGGGTTACATGCTAAAAATATGCATCATTGTTGGATGAAGATGATATCAACTATACAAAGTGAACAGGTCATGCTTTTTAAGGTAGAATTGGTAAAACTTCTATTGCCAAACTTTGTTTTTGTTTTTTTTTTTATAGGAATCTTAACTTTTAATTGCTATTAAATTGTCTGATTTTATTATTATTTATTAGGATTAGTTAATCATACTAAAGCAAAGGTTTCCATGCATTTATTTTTGTAACAACTGTACCATATATAGTCAGGTGTTAGCACAAGAAAAGGGATATCTCAATGATGAAGTGGAAGAACCAAATACGTAAAAGAGTTATGGGCCTTGAAGGCTAGAGGATGTATCGATGATGAACAGTCACACAAATGCATGGTCTCAGCAGGTGGATTGTACTGTGTAATCAAATGCTTTTACGAACATGGCTGCTAAGAAATGTCTGTTTAGAAATTTAATAGATGTTATTTTTTATTTATAAATACATTATAATAATATTATATCAACAATAAAAAAAAAAAGAAGAATAATAATTTGATTAATATATGGCAGGGCTTCCTCAACCAGAGCCATGTGTTCCTACAGAATAAATGTTTGGTCAATGTTTTGTTCTCAACAAGCATGCAAAAATGAACTATGCCTGCATCTGCCAAAAAAGAACAAGGGCATCTCCAGAAAGCTGCAGATAGGTGTGAGTGCGTAAAGAGAAACCATTGCTTTCAATACTTAATTTGCCATAAACAAGCATAAGACACAGCCAAGAACTATGCCTGCATCTGGCCATTCCAACAGCAATCAGAATCACAGTAATATGTGTTAGGAGATCCAAACATTCAAACACACACAAATTTACGTGGTTCGGCAACTTGCCTACTCCACGGAGCTACTGGTTTGTATTAATCAAGCTCAAAAGCAATACAAACAACAAAACAAGGAGGAGGAGAAAACTTCTCAACTCAACTCAACTCTCACCCTTAGCTCTCTCTCTGTGTTTCTCTCTATCTCGTGGTGCTCATCAGCTATCAATGGCACTCTCTATTTATAGCTGATGTGGGAGACAAGTTTCTTCTTTAGTCAACAATGGTGGGCAACAATTTCTTTGGTTAGGCACCCACCATGCAACCACCATTGACTTTAGCCATGTCTAACATGGCTGCCACCAACCATGTTGTGTCCACACCCAACAATCTCCCACTTGGACACAAATGGCGCTAGATCTGTTTTTTAATCTTTAAGTCCAACTGAAGCTTTACACAGCTTCAGTTTATCAAGAGTGACTCCTTTGGTTAACATGTCAGCTGGATTCTTGCTTCCACAGATCTTTTCAAGTAACAGTTGTTCATCGTCGAGCAGTTGCCGGATGAAGTGATATTTGATCTGTATGTGCTTTGTTCTGGAGTGAAATGCTGGATTCTTGGCAAGGAAGATTGCACTCTGACTGTCACTATACAAAGTACCCTTTCCATGCATCTTGCCCAATTCTTGCAGGAAACTCTGTAGCCATACTATCTCTTTTGCGGATTCTGAAACTGCGACATATTCAGCTTCTGTCGTTGAAAGAGCAACTATCTTTTGCAAGGTAGAACTCCAAGAAACAGCAGTGCCTCTTAGAGTGTATATATAACCTGTAGTACTCTTTCTGCTATCAACATCTCCTGCTAGATCAGCATCTACAAAGCCTTCAAGTTTCAAACCGCCAGCTGTGAAAATAAGACATGTCTCCGATGAGCCTTTTAAGTACCTCATGATCCATTTCACTGCCTCCCAATGCTGCTTTCCAGGATTGCTCATATATCGGCTTACAACTCCCACTGCATGGGCAATATCTGGTCTAGTACAGACCATGGCATACATCAAGGAGCCGATAGCTGAGGCGTATGGGATCTGGTCCATGTATCCACGTTCTAGCTCAGTTTTTGGTGACTGGTCTTTACTGAGCTTGAAATGATTCCCCAGAGGTGTACATACTGGCTTAGCATTATCCATACTGAACCTGCTGAGAACCTTCTTGACATACTCTGCCTGTGAAAGCTTTAGTATGCCTTTGTCTTTGTCTCTGATGATTCTCATGCCAAGTATTTGTTTAGCAGCTCCCAGATCCTTCATTTCAAACTGTTTTGACAACTGTTGCTTTAGCTTGTCAATCTCTTCCATGCTGGAACCTGCAATTAACATATCATCCACATATAGCAGTAGAATGATATAGGAGTTGTCAAAATGTTTGACATAGCAACAATGATCAGCCTGACATTTTGTGTATCCCGTACTACTCATGAAGTTATCAAACTTCTTGTACCACTGTCTTGGAGCTTGCTTCAAACCATATAGACTCTTCTTTAGTTTGCAAACTTGACTCTCCTTTCCTGGTATTGCAAACTCCTCTGGTTGTTGCATGTAAATGTCTTCCTCCAATTCTCCATGAAGAAATGCTGTTTTTACATCTAATTGTTCAAGATGTAAATTTTCTGCAGCTACTATCTCCAGAACAACTCTGATTGTTGTAAGCTTCACAACTGGAGAAAATATCTCAGAATAGTCGATCCCCTTCTTTTGCTGAAACCCTTTTACAACAAGTCTTGCTTTGAACCGTTTGCTTCCGTCATGCTCGGTCTTTACTCTGTAAACCCACTTGTTTTGCAGGGCCTTCTTTCCTTCAGGCAGTTTGGTTAACTCCCAAGTCTTGTTCTTCAGCAATGACTCCATCTCATCCTTCATGGCTAACTCCCACTTGCTCGAGTTTCCATCTTGTAAGGATTCTTCATAATTTAATGGTTCACCACCATCGGTCAGCAAGATATAATTCAGTAGAAGTGTGAACCGTTGTGGAGGCTTTATAGTCCTTGAAGACCTGCGAACAGCTGGTTCACTTGGCTCTGCACTATCTTGTGTAGAAGTGGTGGGTACTAAAGTGCTTGAACTATCTTGTGTGGACTCTTGAGTGGTAACATCAGGAAGCCCTTCTAATTGTATGAATTCAGATTTCTGTGAACTCGTATCTGAATCAGTTATCTCTAGTTCTGTACTTGATTTGTCTTTGTACAAAACTTTCTCGTTGAAGATCACGTTCCTGCTTCTGATAATCTTCCTGTTCTGATCATCCCAGAACCGAAATCCAAATTCTTCATCTCCATAGCCAATAAAGAAACATTTCTTTGATTTGGCATCCAGCTTGTTGCGAGCATCAGAGTCTACATGCACATAGGAAACACACCCAAAGACTTTTAGGTGAGCAAGCTGTACTTCTTTTCCTCTCCAGACTTCCTCGGGCAGTCTGAACTCCAAAGGTACTGATGGTCCACGGTTGATCAAGTAAACTGCAGTATGAACTGCATCAGCCCAGAATGTTTGAGGTAGCCCAGAATGCAACCTCATGCTTCTAGCTCGTTCATTGATGGTCCGGTTCATCCGTTCAGCAATACCATTCTGTTGTGGTGTGCCTGGAACTGTCTTTTCCATTTTGATACCGTTGACAGCGCAATACTCCTTGAAACCTCTATCAATGTATTCTCCTCCATTATCAGATCGTAAGCATTTCAGCTTCAAGCCTGATTCAGTCTCAACCATAGCCTTCCATTTCTTGAACGTGTCAAACACATCAGATTTATTTTTCAGAAAGTAGACCCATACCTTTCTACTAAAGTCATCAATAAAAGTGACATAGTACCGAGAACCGCCAAGAGATGCTACTGGAGCTGGTCCCCATAAATCTGTGTGCACCAGTTCTAGTTTTCTTGGTCTTAAGGTCCTGCCAACCTTTAAGAAACTGAGCTTCTTCTGTTTTCCGAGAACACAGCTTTCACAAATGTCTAGATCAACATTTTTTAATTCTGGCAGCTTTCCCTTTGACTGAAGTATCTTCATCCCCTTTTGACTCATATGGCCGAGTCTGCAATGCCATAGCTGTGCCTGATTTTCTGCTTCAGTAGAGGCAATTATATCTGCTGATCTTGTGGTCATATACAGAGTGCTAGTTTTCTTTCCACGAGCCAAAACCATTGCTCCCTTTGATACCTTCCACATTCCTCCAGAGAAAAGGATTGAATGGCCACTATCATCAAGTTGTCCGACCGAGATCAACTTCTTCTTTAGTTCAGGAACATGCCTTACATTTTGCAAGTTCCATGTAGATCCATTCATTATCTTGATTTGCACATCTCCTATACCCACAATCTCCAATGGTTGTCCATCGGCCAGATAGACTACCCCATAATTTCCAGCAGTGTAATTTTGCATCATTTCATGGTGTGGAGTACAGTGAAATGAAGCTCCAGAATCAAGAACCCAATCATCAATAGGACTATGTACAGCAAGAATCAAAGCATCTTGTACCTCATCTGTAGTGGCATTTGCAGAATCAGCTTCAGGTTTCTTTGGTTTTGTGCAACTCCTCATAAAATGGCCAGGTTTGCCACAATTCCAACATTCAACCTGCTTCCTGGGTCCAAACTTGCTTTTGCTTCTGTACCTGGATTTTGATCTGCCTCTGGATAAACCTCTGTCTTGTCTCCTTCCTCGAGTGTTGATGTTGAAAGCTGAACCTGAACTTGAGCTTTCACCCGAGTCTTTTCTTTGTACTTCTTCAGCTAAAATCAGGTCTCGGATATCATCATACTTTAATTTGGATTTTCCGGCTGAGTTGCTTACGGCTGTTCTCATACCTTCCTAACTGCTTGGAAGTGAAGCTAGCAAAATAAGTGCTCGGATCTCATCATCAAACTCAATTTCAACGGATGACAATTGATTTGTGATGGTGTTGAAATTATTAAGATGCTGTGTAACAGAGGTGCTTTCTGTCATCTTCAGGTTGAACAGCTTCTTCATCAAGTGCACTTTGTTATTTGCTGATGGCTTCTCATACATCCCAGACAAGGCTTCCATCAATCTTGTTGTGGATTTCTCTTTTGTAACATTATGAGCAACTCTTCTTGACAATGATAGCCGGATAATGCCCAAGACTTGTCTATCAAGAATTTGCCAATCTTCTTCTGACATGTTTTCTGGCTTGCTCCCCAACAGAGGAAGATGAAGTTTCTTCCCATATAGATAATCTTCAATTTGCATTTTCCAATATCCAAAATCAGTTCCATCAAATTTTTCAATTCCTGCAGCCTTTATTTCATCAGCCATTTTTACTCTTTCTCGGATTTGAATCTCAAAAATCTGACCTTACAAATGTGTCCGGAATGGCCAAAAATGCTAGAAACGACACTGAGATCACCTAAATCGGACTTCGGATGACTCCGATTTAAACAATCAAAAAATTGAGATAACTGGACGCTGCAGATGAAGCCACGTGGCAGGAGGAATAGTCTCTGCGCCACACCGGATCAAAACCCAGTTATGCTGACGTGGCAGATGATGTGTCAGACACGTAGGCAATGTGGGGTCCACCCCAATCTGACGTGGCAGATCCGAGGAGATTTTCTGCTGGCGTGGCAGTGATGACGTGTCCGATGACGTGGCGTGTTGACCGGTCAAAATGCTGATGTGGCAGGGTGCGCGGCTGCTGACTGTGCCAGACGGCTGACGTGGCGGCTGACGTGGCAGTGTCAATTTGCAGGAAACGGCGAGGAAGACGCGTGAAGCGCGTACGGCGCGTCTGTGCGCGTGCAGGCGCGTGCGGGCATGCAGGACGTCGGAGTTTCGCCGGGTTTTCACCAGTGGATTCCTCTCGTCGTCCTCTTCACGGTGGTATGTTCAAAAACACGTTTTGAGAACTTTGATTTTTTGAGTTTGGATCAAACACCCTTTTTTTTCAAGAACTTTCAAGAACAAGCTCTGATACCAGTTGTTAGGAGATCCAAACATTCAAACACACAGAAATTTACGTGGTTCGGCAACTTGCCTACTCCACGGAGCTACTGGTTTGTATTAATCAAGCTCAAAAGCAATACAAACAACAAAACAAGGAGGAGGAGAAAACTTCTCAACTCAACTCAACTCTCACCCTTAGCTCTCTCTCTGTGTTTCTCTCTATCTCGTGGTGCTCATCAGCTATCAATGGCACTCTCTATTTATAGCTGATGTGGGAGACAAGTTTCTTCTTTAGTCAACAATGGTGGGCAACAATTTCTTTGGTTAGGCACCCACCATGCAACCACCATTGACTTTAGCCATGTCTAACATGGCTGCCACCAACCATGTTGTGTCCACACCCAACAATATGTTCCTCTATCAATATGACGATGAGTGCAACAGTCTTAAGAATGGAAACCATCGTCACATTAAAGCTGTCATGGGTGCAACAGAACAATCTTTTCCAGGACTGGAAGCCGTTGCAGACGATGAGCGAAACTGTGAAAGTATAGTGCAGTGGTTGTATTCCATCTTCTTTTTTATAATGATACAGGATTTAATTAAATGGTCATCAAGATGCTCACCATAACAACAACAACAACAAAAATTACAAATTAAAAGAAAAGAAAAGGTAAAAGTACAATAAAGGAGAGTGAAGGACATTAAGGTCTTGGAGCCGTAGGCAGGCAGGTGAAGCTAGAACAGAGTCAGCTGCAATTTCGTGGTTTAAATCTTGATTTCATTGATCTTGTGTCACCAAAACCTCTGAGTGATTAATTATGACAAGATTGCTTGATTAGGAAATTCACAGGGAATCCCCCAGCTGCCACGCTGTCTCCCCCAACCTCTTATTGATTGGCTACGCAGCCCTCGTGTCACGGGTTTAAAGTTCAACATCAGCTTCCATGTCATGTGACACGTCAACACCATAGGCACTGTCAGCTTATATGTATGAGGTTGCAATCAAAGATGGCCATATCTGTATTGCCACAACATGACTCGCCCACGCTCTCAGTTCTGAGACCATTATCTTAATTCTTTCATGAAGACTGACAAGACCAGATCTTCTTAGAAGCCATTGGAACCCTTGAGAACTATTTGCTTTCACGAAGGATTCATGACCTTTTCTCGATATTTGTAGCTAAACTGTAGTTATTGATTGGTTGGATTTATTTGTTTCGGTTTATTTTTTTGTTAGAAGAATTAATTACAACTTGTATAGATTACTATTATATAATATAATTATTTATATTGTCCCTTTTAATTTAAAGAAAAGAAATTTTTTTATATTATCAATTGAGCATCAAGGCAAACTAATGAAACCCTGGTTCCAAGTATTTCTATTTATAACTATCCTTGTATTCCTTACTTGGATATACAATGTTTATGTTTTGTTAATATGTATATATATATATATATATATATATATATATATGTAGCTTGTGATTTAGCTTTAATTAATTTTGTTAGTGCATAACCACTTTGAGAATATATTTGTAAAGTCAATCGTGTTTCTAAAATAATAATAATAATAGATATTTAAAACTAGTGTTATTGTTGGGAAAATTCGGAACAACCGGACACCAATTTACCCGGATCAATTCAGCGGAATACAATTACAATTCACAAGTCCCAATTCTTTCCCTCTTTGTGCAGTAAAACAGAATCAAACAATGATGAAAAATAATGCAAATAATCACAAAATCAACACCAAGATTTTTAACGTGGAAAACCCGATGCGGGAAAAACCACGGGACCGTAGTCCACCTAAAAACTTCCACTATCAACAAATAATGGGTTCACAATCATTCTTCCTCAGATTCAACTAAGGGATACAACATATATATCATCAAGAACAACTTATTCTTGGATTACAACAAGATTAAAGGAGAATTATTTGAGAAAAACTCACAAAACTGACAGCCCCGTTTTCTGTCAAAACGGCCAGCTTCCACACCACCAATCTTCGATCCAACCGTTCAGAATGAAGATCAACGTGTCTAGAAGCTGCTGTCAAAATCTCAGCCCGATCCAACGGTGAACGAGCTGGAAATCGAAGAAAGAATGAAGGCTGCTCTGCTGCCTTTTCTTCTCTTTTTCTCTCTTGATTTTCTTCTCCTCTCTTCTCTTTTCAAATATTGTGCTACAGTACCCGAACCACTTAATTTTAAAGTGGTCAGCTGCCTCTCTTCTCATTAAATGTGGTGGTCCCACTATCACATGGTGTGGGACCATACACAACAAATCTCCCCCTCACACACCATGTGAGGAATTTACCATACCGGCGATCAATATGTAAAATTCAATTTAGGAGGCTCTAACAAGCCTGCTTCCTTTCTGCAAAACTCAAACTTCTCTCTCGGTAGAGGTTTGGTCATCATGTCAGACACGTTGTCATCAGTATGGATCTTCTCAACAACGAATGACTTCATCTCCATAGCATCTCGAATCCATTGATATCTAACCTCAATGTGCTTTGATCGAGAGTGAAAAGTAGGATGCTTACTGAGATGGATTGCACTTTGACTATCACAGTGCAATACAAAGTTCTCTTGAACTAGGCCAAGTTCATGCAAGAACTTCTTCATCCATAACAACTCTTTGCCCCCTTCAGTAAGAGCAATATATTCGGCCTCTGTAGTGGATAATGCAACACATTTTTGCAACCTTGATTGCCATGAGACTGCTCCCCCTGCAAACTTCATCAAGTATCCTGATGTGGACTTTCTAGAATCAACATCACCAGCCATATCTGCATTTGTGTATCCATCCAACATAGGTTTATCATTACCAAAACATAAACCAAAACTAGAAGTACCTTTGAGATACCTGAGTATCCATTTCACTGCTGACCAGTGTTCTTTACCAGGATTGGAGAGGAACCGACTAACCACACCAACTGCATGAGCTATATCCGGCCTTGTGCAAACCATGGCATACATCAAGCTACCAACTGCGGATGCATAAGGAACCTTTTTCATCTCATCTTTTTCTTCATCACTTGAAGGACACTGCTTAGAACTTAGTTTAAAGTGGCTTGCAAATGGAGAACAAACAGGTTTGGAGTTGCTCATGTTGAATCTCTCAAGTACCTTTTGAACATATCTCTCCTGAGATAGCCAAAGTTTTCCCTTCTTCCTGTCACGTGTGATCTTCATACCAAGAATCTGTTTTGCTGGTCCCAAGTCTTTCATTGCAAAAGACTTGCTCAACTCTTCCTTCAACATCTGAATCTTCTTAGCATCATGGCCAACAATCAACATATCATCCACATACAACAAGAGAATAATAAAGTTTCCATCTGGAAACCTTTTCATAAATACACAATGATCAGAAGTGGTCCTGTCATAACCATGATCCACCATAAAAGAATCAAACTTCTTATACCATTGTCTTGGAGCTTGCTTTAACCCATATAAGCTCTTTTTCAACTTACAAACTAGCTGCTCTTTACCTTTTGCTTCAAAACCTTCAGGCTGCTCCATGTAGATCTCCTCATCCAAATCACCATGGAGAAAGGCAGTTTTCACATCAAGTTGTTCTACTTCAAGATTCAAACTAGCAGCTAAGCCAAGCACAACTCGGATTGAAGACATCTTGACCACTGGTGAAAAGATTTCTTCAAAATCAATACCTTTCTTCTGTCCGAAGCCTTTCACAACCAATCTTGCCTTGTACCTTGGCTGTGAGCAATGTTCATCAATTTTCAACCTGAACACCTATTTGTTCTTGAGTGCTCTCTTACCTTTAGGAAGCTTCACTAACTCAAAGGTATGGTTTTCATGCAAGGATTTCATCTCTTCTTGCATTGCTTTCAACCACTCACTTTTCTTCTCATGTGACATAGCTTCATCAAAGCATTCTAGATCTCCCCCATCAGTGACCAACACATACTCATGAGGAGAATATCTGGTGGAAGGTTGGCGAGGTCTAGCTGACCTTCTCAATTGTGGCTCATCTGAAGCTTCCTGCATAACCTGTTCAGGAATAACATCAACATCATCATTAGTTGCTTCAGGATCACCAACTAATGGCTCAATAAGAGAACCACCACCATCATCATTTTGCAAGTCTCCCCCATGATTAGCAGGCATTAAAGGTAACTGTGGAGTAGGTCTTGGATTTGAATTAGTTGGAATAAAAACAGTAAACTCTGTTTTCTCCTTTTGTTCAAAGTCTTCAATGGTTTGATCTTCAAAGAAGATAACATCTCTACTTCTCACAATTTTCTTCTCCTTTGGATCCCATAACCGATAGCCAAACTCATCATCTTCAGAGCCTAAGAAAATGCACTGCTTTGTCTTGCTGTCAAGCTTAGACCTTTCATCTCTAGGAACATGTACAAATGCCCTGCATCCAAACACTCTTAAGTGTGCATAAGAGACATCTTTTCCTTTCCAAACTCTATCTGGAACATCAAATTTAAGAGGAACTGATGGAGAAAGGTTGATCATTGCAACTGCAGTCTTCATTGCCTCACCCCAAAAAGACTTAGGCAGCTTTGCATGAGAGAGCATACATCTAATTCTTTCAACAATGGTTCTGTTCATTCTCTCAGCCACTTCATTCTGCTGTGGAGTCTTAGGAACTGTCTTCTCCAACTTGATACCATGTTCCCTGCAGTACTTCTCAAAAGGACCCCCTGTATTCACCACCATTGTCAGCTCGAACACATTTGAGCTTTCTACCAGTTTCTCTTTCAACTCTGGCATGGAAATCCTTAAAAACATCAAGCACCTGATCTTTGGATTTCAAACAAGTGGCCCAAATTTTCCTGGAGTGATCATCAATAAAACTAACAAAGTACAATGCACCCCCAAGAGACTTGTCAATCATAGAGCAAACATCAGTATGAACTAAATCAAGAACATGTGATCTTCTATGTGAAGGTGATCTTTGAAATGCAACTCTGTGTTGTTTGCCAACTAAACAATGAGTACATGTGTTCAAGTTCATACCTTTTAATAGAAGGTAGTTCTTCTTGGCAAGGATGCCAAGGCCTTTCTCACTTAAATGTCCAAGCCGCTTATGCCACAGATCAGTAGAGCAATCTTCAATTGCATTCACCTCCCCTTTGATCACCTTGGCTTGTGACATGTAGAGACCCATTTTCTTCCCTTTAGCAACAAATCAGGGAATTTCTGGAGAGCTTCCATTTACCATCTCCAAAGTAATTGTGATAGCCTTCTTCATCAAGAGTACCTGTAGAGATTAAGTGTAGGCGCATATCAGGCACATGCCTAACATTTTTGAGTAGCAACTTGCACCCAGTATTGGTTTCCAACCAAATGTCTCCAATGCCCACAACACTAGCCATCCCTTGATTTCCCATCCTAACTTGACCAAAGTCACCAGCAGTGTAGGATGTGTAAAAATCATGTCGGGGTGTAACATGGTAAGAAGCTGCTGAATCTGCAACCCAGGTGGTATCCTGACATGCAAGATTAACACAACCATCATCACAAACAATGGCAACATCACCATCATATACAACTGCAGCTGTACCATTCTCTTCATTCTTGTCCATTCCATTTTGCATCATCCATATCATCAGGCTTTATTCCTTTACATTCAATCGGTAAAGCCAAATCATTGCAATATAAGTGATCCTCCATCATTGTTTTCCATAAAAAATAATTTGAGGAAGTAAGCTTTATCATGCCCGAATCTTCCTTTTCCATTTTAACTGCACAAGAAATTCAATCTACACAACCAGGCTCTGATACCACTTTGTTGGGAAAATTTGGAACAACCGGACACCAATTTACCCGGATCAATTCAGCGGAATACAATTACAATTCACAAGTCCCAATTCTTTCCCTCTTTGTGCAGTAAAACAGAATCAAACAATGATGAAAAATAATGCAAATAATCACAAAATCAACACCAAGATTTTTAACGTGGAAAACCCGATGCGGGAAAAACCACGGGACCGTAGTCCACCTAAAAACTTCCACTATCAACAAATAATGGGTTCACAATCATTCTTCCTCAGATTCAACTAAGGGATACAACATATATATCATCAAGAACAACTTATTCTTGGATTACAACAAGATTAAAGGAGAATTATTTGAGAAAAACTCACAAAACTGACAGCCCCGTTTTCTGTCAAAACGACCAGCTTCCACACCACCAATCTTCGATCCAACCGTTCAGAATGAAGATCAACGTGTCTAGAAGCTGCTGTCAAAATCTCAGCCCAATCCAACGGTGAACGAGCTGGAAATCGAAGAAAGAATGAAGGCTGCTCTGCTGCCTTTTCTTCTCTTTTTCTCTTGATTTTCTTCTCCTCTCTTCTCTTTTCAAATCTTGTGCTACAGTACCCGAACCACTTAATTTTAAAGTGGTCAGCTGCCTCTCTTCTCATTAAATGTGGTGGTCCCACTATCACATGGTGTGGGACCATACACAACAGTTACAAACATTAATTCACTGGTTACTTTCATTATAATTCCGGTTACCGTGATAGTTTATGTAGTGTAGAGTAATTCTTGTACTTCATAATGAGTCCTAGCTTTTTCATGTACTGGTGCACAAAGATTAGAGAGCCACAGATCGATGCATGCAAGCAAAACCTTGAGTTTTTTCAGTGAAATTAGTTGGCCTGTATACTCTGAAATTAAACAAATAGATCCTCATAAGGATAGTATACATCTTAGCACATAATGAAGGTTTCACAGGCAAGGAAAGGCTTTAAGAATAGAAATCAATGTCATGTTGAAGCTATCATGGTTGCAACAGAGCAATCGTTTTCAGCATTGAAACCTGTTGCAGATGACGAGTGAAAGTATAAATACATGCAAGCAAAATCTATAATTTCCTATATTGTCACTCCTAATTTAAAAAGGAAAGAAAAATTTTACTTGGCTACAATTTTTGTTTTTAAGGTTTAGGGTTCTCTTGATCATCTATTTTAGACAATGATTGGTAATTTAATTTATCATTCTTTCATGAATTTTGTTCAGGTCAAAGCTAGAAAGGAGGATTGGATCAGCCAGCTCCTCAATTGCATAATATCCATCATTTTATAAAAATTACCCTTGAAATATGCGGTTAAGACCAACCTTTGGACGCTAAGGACCAACCTTAATATCGATATTGACAACATCTTTGGAACCAATCTTGAAAGGCCCAATTCCAATTCAAAACATTGCAAACATTATAAGAATTTAAGCTTGAATTCGCAAGGTGAGTCGATGGATTCTTCCAGAATTTCCAAGGCATAAAGATATTTTCTTTCATGCTGCATTTCTTGAAACATCTTGGAGACACTTCTAACATTAATCGATGGATTAGTTCTGTGAGATTGTGAATTGAAGAGCTTCAACTTATCTTATTAGGCATGACATTATTTTCCTATCATTATCATGCTCTATTAGATGATGAATATTATAGATTTCCCTATTATGAATATTCATGCCAGGACTCATTTAGAGTAAAACGACTTCATTCACCACCTTTGAGATAAATAATAGCCAAGAGAAACCATCTAGGTGGTGGCCAAGTGGTAAGGACTTGAGATCAAGGGGTTTGCTCCCTCTGTGGTCTCAGGTTCGAGTCCTTGGTTGCTCATATGATGGCCACTAGAGACTTACATGGTCATTAACTTCAGGGCCCGTGGGATTAGTCGTGGTGCGCGCAAGCTGGCCCGGACACCCACGTTAATCTAAAAAAAAAATAATAGCCAAGAGAATGATAATAATTTGATCAAGGGATATTGCACTTTTCAGCATATGTGTTATCAACTCCATTTCGAACCAGTTACCGTTAAATCCATTCATTCGAACCTTCTTGAGTCTGCTATATATGCATCCACAGATATTTTGCATCTCTCTTTGATTTTTGTGGAATTCTTAATCGCCCAGCTATACATAATAAAGATAATTCATAATCAGATTTATAATATTAGATAAAATTGTACTCCAACTATCTTGATAAAAGAGACTGTGGAATGTAAGCTGATAATAAATAGTTCAAATAAAGTATTTCTCCATAATGTTTTACATTTGACAAAATATATAGTAATTGACTGTGAAATCAAATTTTTCCAGAAGTCGACAAGTGTATAGATATGTCAATACCTATAACAGATCCTTTTCCTTACTTGCTCTGATATAAAATAGCTCCAGTTGCTTCAGATTTCTGAGTTAGTCCATGCTTTGTGGTAATCTTTTTTCCTGAATAAAAAAAAAAAGCAGATTAAAAAACAAATTCTCATTGTCATCATTAAAGGCTAGTTCCACTTTGTGAATTCTAAATCTCTACATACCTACCAAGGGTCCATCTACAGGGTTAGAGCCTGTAAAGTTGAAAATGTTGCACAGTGGAATAATGCATTTGGCATGTATATCAAATGAATTGAATTGAAATTGAAGTAGATCTTTACCACACAAGGAGTAACAAATACAGTTTATGATGTCTTCACTATACTCAAAATTCAGAAGATTTACAACTATTACCTTAACTGGGGATGCATTGGAGCAATCAAGCAACACTAGATTTTGGAGTGAAGTCCTAAAAACTTTTAGGAAGGACATATGTTTACAGCGTATCAACATTAGACCTTAAAGAAGCAAGCAGGTTGAGAAGAAGGATGCAAGAAATTCTTCTCTCAAAAATACATTAAATAGTTCTAAGGTTACTAGCTTGTTGAATCTGTTAAAATTAGTGGGAGGTTTTAAAACACAAGTTCCTAGATACAAGTGCTTTAATCTTGAATCACCAGGATGGGGAAGAAGCCAATAGGAAAATCTATAACATTCATCATCTAATAGACCATGATGATGATAGAAAAATAATGTCATGCTTGATAAAATAAGTTGAAGCTCTTCAATTCCCAATCCAATCACAGAACTAATCCATCGATTAATATATATTGAAGAGGAAAACAAAACATTCTAGAAAATTTAACAAGGCAATTGTCCTATGGCTGTGTTTGGTAGTATAGGAAACTTTTTCTTTCCTTTTTAAATTAGGAGTGACAATGTAGGAAATTATAGATTTTTCTTGCTTATATATATACTTTCACTTATCATCTGCAACAACTTTCAATGCTAAAAAAGATTGCTCTGTTGCCCCTATAACATCTTCAACATGACGTTGGTTTCTATTTTTAAAGCCTTTCTTTACATGTGGAAACTTCATTATGTGCTAACACATGCATACTATCCTTCTGAGGATCTATTAGTTTAATATCAGATCTATTAGTTTAATATCAGAGCATGCATGCCAGCTAATTTCACTAAAAAAACTTAAGGTTTTGCTTGCATGCATCGATATATGACTCTCTAATCTTTGTGCACTAATACATGGTGACACGACTGAAAGATTGATATTTTCTCCCAAATACAGAAGTGTCAAAGTAATAAATAATCTGGCAAGATTGAGGTTGAACCACATGGAGGTTAATTGTATAAATTATAAATAACAATAATACAACAACAATAGTAACAATAACAATAACAACAACAACAACAGCAATAATAATAATAATAATACTAGTAGTAGTAGTAGTAGTAGTAGTAGTAGTAGTAATAGTAATAGTAATAGTAATAGTAATAGTAGTAATAACAATAATAATAATAGGAAAAGAAGAAGTTAATGAGAACTTTGAGATGAAAGATTAACGTAAGAATTAAACAATGATAACAACAATGTCAAGGTTAGAGGATCCACTAATGGTATGTCAAACAAGTATAGTATAAACTTTTAATACTCAATTGGAAACCACACATAAAGGAGGTTCTAATCAGATTATAAATTGTTAACATGATTACATTAGTCATCTTATTCGATTAATGCTAATACTTGTAAATCTCGTCAGACATTCATGATTATAACTTATGTTAACAACAAATCAAGTTCCTTTCATAGCTCAGGTGTTGGTTATACCATACAGTATGGACTATGAGAGTGCCAAGTATTTGTTGTACCAAGTATTATACAACATAAATCTAGATCACTTAATTTTTCCATCGATAAAACTATGAAATCTTGTAGTGGTTTCACAGAGTCTCACTTACAAAAAAAAATGGTGGGAGCAGGTTCTCCTGGAAGAGGTTTACGAACTCCACGATTTAATGGTACAAACTATAATTTTTGGGCTGTAAAGATGGAGACTATCCTCATAGCATATAATCTATGGGATGTAATAGAGGCTAACATACAACCTTAGCAACCTCTTGAGGTCATAGAAGGCTCTAGAGATGAAGAAAGCAAAGCTGAGCAAATTTTAATGGCAGCATCCACTACCTCTAGAGAAAAAAAAATGCTAAGGCTTTGAGTCTCATCCAATAAGCATTAACTAATTAGATTTTCTCTCGCATTAGAAATGAGAAGACTGCAAAAGGAACTTGGGACGTCTTAAGGCGAGAGTTCAGAGGAGATAAAAAGGTAAGAGCTGTAAAACTTCAAGTAATTAGAGCAAATTTTAAGTATATGAGAATGTCAGATGGTGAAAGCTTAGATAACTATTTGGCTAAGTTTTTTGGAACTATGAATAATTCGAAATCACTTAGTGAAGATGTATATAAAACAAGCATTGTGCAAAAAATGTTAATGAGTCTAAGTAGAAGATATAAGTCCATTGTGTCTATCATTAAAGAAACACGAGATCTTGATTTTCTTAGAGTTGAAGAGGTCATTGCATCTATTAAAGTCTATGATAAGAGGGAGGATTTGCATATGTCATACCGGCAATGTCTAGAGTAACATATTGATTCACACCTATATTGGGGAAATAAGTGATAGGATTTGCTGCTGAAGCATCATGAAAGGAGAGGTTGCTGAGGCTTGATTCCCATGATATACAAGCTGAGAGCATTGTTGTGCAAAGTGTCCAATGTTGCTGCAAAGTTGGCATCTAATCTGCCAAGGCCACTGGTGTTGCCTGCTTTATTTCTGTTGCTGCCATAACTCCTGGGGTTCTGCCAGCAGGAGCTCCCACTATTTCCATGGTAAGGCTGGCCAGGGTATTGATTATAATTGCTGCAAAAGTTACCTCTTCAACCTCCTTTTCTTCCTCTACCCCTATGAGAAGAAGAGCCACTACCATTAAATCCAGTGAAGGCACACTATACAACATACGTAGAGGGAGGTTGTGAGGGTGTGGGCAATATTGGTGCAGTAGCTGGAATGGATTGAAGAGAGCTCCTATGTAAAAATTCATGTGCAGACAAGTGACTTTGGAGCTCAAAGTACGCAAGAGGCTCAACTTTGGTCGATAGACTGGTGACTAAATCTCAAAATTCACCGCGAAGGCCCCGAAAAACATAGAGATTGAAGTCAGTGAGGGGGATAGGTCTGCCTTCTGCAGCTAGTTCGTCAAATAAGCCTTTAGCTTTCTACAGATAGAGAGTGACAGTATCATCACTTTAATAAAGATCCTAGAGAGAGCCATGTAATTAGATAATCCTAGAGTTGGATGGAGAGGCAAGGGCATGTTTTAGGGTGCACCAAACCAAGGGCGGAGGTATTTACAGGGCTAAGGAGGGTTGTAGCCTAGGTGGAAAAAAAATTTATAAAAATCTACAGTTACTAAATAAGTATATTTTCAAGAACAAAAGCTAGGAAATAAAATATCCATTAAGTTTAGTTTTAACATACCAAAAAGCAAATGAAGTTCTATCATATTTTTTGTAGACCACTAAATTATTTTTAACAAAAATTTCAATTATCTTGCATAGTAAATTTAAAAAAAAAAACCAACTTAATTTTTAATTTTTAATTTTTTTCCCATACTTAAAAAAATAATTTAAATTAAATATTAAAAGATAAAACTGGAAAAAAAAAACTTAAAAAAAAATAAACTCAGACAAATCTTCTAAACCTAAGTTGATGTTTCAAATTATCAACTCGTTAAATTTTAAATTCAGGCTCAACCAAGAAGCTCATATCAATGTTAAAGTAAGATATATATATATATATAATTAACACAAGTTAAAAACATAGCAATAAAAAATGGAGGATAAAATCACAAAAAAAAATTCAAATAAAAAAATAGTAATCAAAATATTAAGAATCAAATCTAATAAATTAAAAAATTAAAAGGATATGAAATTGAAAACAAATTTCAATTCTATAAAATAATTCAAATAAAAAAATATAATTGTACTTAGCTCTACTTTAGAACCTAAGGACAACTTTAAATTATTTAAAGATAGTGTTATTTCCAAGCTTGCTGAGAAATTTTATCCTGAAAATTTCAAATAAACAAGAGATATATTATTTAAGATCTCAGCTAGAGTATTATCAGATTGATGTGATTCATCACAAGAGCTTTCAGAATATATTTACTAGGGGTGATCATTTTCTGTTCGGTTTGGTTTTTATAGAAAAAAGTAACCAAACTGAAATTATTATTTAAAAAAAAACCTAAACCGAATTGAAACCGGTTCAAACAAATCGATTTTGATTCGGTCCTGTTTGGTTTTTTAGGACAAAACCTGTTTGACTCAGTTTTTTTAGTTTGGCTTGGCTTGGCTCTTTTTTTCCGGTTTGGGTTTGATTTTTTCAGTTATTTTTTTCCAGTTTTTTCGGTTTTTTATTTTTTGCTCACCCCTAATGTCTATCATTTCTGAATTATGTCAGGATTAGCTGAAACAAATAATTCACAGCACTATCGTTTGATTGACAAGTTGATTCGTCTTATTTTGACTTTGTCTACACTGCCACTACAGAACGGACATTTTCGGCTATAAAACATATTAAAACTGTGCTTCGTAATAAAATAGAAGAGTAATTCTTAACGGATTCTATAATGATTTACATTGAACGAGAGCTTGTTGAAGATATTGATTCGGATTCCATTATAGATGAATTATATTTTACAAAACATCAAAGGGTGTAACTTTGATAGTATATTTTATTTTTATTTTTATGTACTTTAAATTTTATTTTATTTATATTTTGTGTTATGTATTTTGATTAAAAATTTATTGTTAACTTGATAAATTTATATATACAGTTAATGATTAATTTTAAAAAATAATTTATATATATTTATATTGTAGCTAGGATTAAAAAAATTCTCGTCCTTGCTCCAAACATTTGCCGAAGGTGGTCAGTCCACCACAAAGTGAAGAACATCAATGGAGAGGGATGAGAGTAAAGCACTAAGTATGAGTTGATCTTGTTGTTTCCATGTGAGAAAAGCTTGGGAAGGACCAGAATTAATGTTGGTAGAGGCGGCAGTAGAGTGGTTGGATAGATCAAGCAGAGAAGGGCAGGAAGGCGAGCCATCGACAAACGAGAACAACCCTTGGTCATTTAGATATTGCTTCATCTGCATACGCCAAAATAGATAAATGAAATTGGTGAGTTTGAGGTTGATGACCTGCTGTGTATTTGAAAGGGAATAACAGCTGCTGTCGCAGCAGAGGGAAGTATGACTGCATCGATGTTTGGAGAAGAAGCACTGGCATTGGTGTTGGGAGACGAAGCACTGCCAGTGGTGCCAGCTGCAGCAAAAACTGAAGGACACATATTGGGGAAGATGAGTACAAAACAGAAGCTAACAGCAGATAATTTACAGGGAAGCCAAAACAGTAGCAAAGAAAAACATCAAAAAACGTTGAAGCAATGAAGCAGAGAAGCAGTAGTAACAGTGCGTTGCAGAGAAGTAGTAGTAACAGGCTGATGAATCAGAAACAATAATCAGACTCAACGTTGCGGAGAAGCGATAGCAAAATCAACGTTGATGCAGAGAAGCAATAGCAGAATGCAGTTTGGAGCAGAAACAGTAACAAATCAGCAATAACACGCTGATGGTTGAAGCAGAGAAGCAGCGTTGCAGTAGTAATAGAAAATAATTAGAGGGGCTTCTGTTTGAAGAATAATTAGCTAATGGAGAAGTAGCCATAGACAACAAACAGAGGAGACGATTTTGTTGCTGAGAAGCAGTAGAGGGGCTGCCATTTGAAGAATAAATCTGTTAAGATAAATTTGGCTCTATAGCAAGTTGAAACAAGGTTAGTGATTATTGAGAGACTTAACCTCATGAGATAGTCATTTCAGTTATTGATATTATTATGGCAGTACATGTGTTTACGATATAACATACTACACACGATAAGCCAATACATTAATAATACAATAATTTCTATTCTAACACATTCCATAATAATTTGATTAATATATGGCAGGGCTTCCTAAACCAGAGCCATGTGTTCCTACAGAATAAATGTTGATTAGGTCAATGTTTTGTTCTGAACAATCACGCAAAAATGAACTATGCCTGCATCTGCCAAAAAAGAACAAGGCATCTCCAGAAAGCTGCAGATAGGTGTGAGCGTGTAAAGAGAAACCATTGCTTTCAATACTTAATTTGCCATAAACAAACATAAGACACAGCCAAGAACTATGCCTGCATCTGGCCATTCCAACAGCAATCAGAATCACAGTAATATGTTCCTCTATTAATATGATGATGAGTGCAACAGTCTTAAGAATGGAAACCACATCACATTGCAGCTGCCATGGGTGCAACAGAACAATTTTTTCCAGGACTGGAAGCCGTTGCAGACGATGAGTGAAACTGTGATGGTATAGTGCAGTGGTTGTATTCCATCTTCTTTTTTATAATGATACAGGATTCAATTAAATGGTCATCAAGATGCTCGCCACAACAACGAAAAAAGTACAAATTAAAAGAAAAGAAAAGGTAAAAGTACAAGGAGAGTGATGGCTCATCTTACTTGTGTAACAAACACGAAAACGACATCAGTAAAGTGAGAAACAACATATATTGTTAGGACATTCAAGCATTCAAACACACATCAATTTACGTGGTTCGGCAACTTGCCTACTCCACGAAGCTACTGGTTTGTATTAATCAAGCTCAAAAGCAATACAAACTACAAAACAAGGAGGAGGAGAAAAACTTCTCTACTCTACTCAACTCAACTCTCACTCTAAGCTCTCTCAGTGTTTCTCTCTATTTCGTGATGTTCTCAGCTATCAATGGCACTCTCTATTTATAGCTGATGTGGGAGACAAGCTTTTTCCTTTGGTCAACAATGGTGGGCAACAATTTCTTTGGTTAGGCACCTACCATTGACTCTTGCATTGCAATCACATGGCTGCCACCTACTATTTGTGTCCATACATAACAATCTCCCACTTGGACACAAATGGCACTAGATCTGTCTTTTAATCATGAAGACCAACTGAAGCTTTACACAGCTTCAGTTTATCAAGAGTAACTCCTTTGGTTAATATGTCAGCTGGATTCTTGCTTCCACAGATCTTTTCAAGTAACAGTTGTTCATCGTCGAGCAATTGCCGGATGAAGTGATATTTGATATGTATGTGCTTTGTTCTGGAGTGAAATGCTGGATTCTTAGCAAGGAAGATTGCACTTTGACTATCACTATACAAAGTACCCTTTCCATGCATCTTGCCCAATTCTTATAGGAAACTCTGTAGCCATACTAGCTCTTTTGTAGATTTTGAAACTGCAACATATTCAGCTTCTGTCGTTGAAAGAGCAACTATCTTTTGCAAGGAAGAACTCCAAGAAACAGCAGTGTCTCCTAGAGTGTATATATAACCTATAGTACTCTTTCTGCTATCAACATCTCCTACTAGATCAGCATCTACAAAGCCTTCAAGTTTCAAACCGCCAGTTGTAAAAGTAAGACATGTCTCCGATGAGCCTTTTAAGTACCTCATGATCCATTTCACTGCCTCCCAATGCTGCTTTCCAGGATTGCTCATATATCGGCTTACAACTCCCACTGCATGGGCAATATCTGGTCTAGTACAGACCATGGCATACATCAAGGAGCCGATAGCTGAGGCGTATGGAATCTGATCCATGTATCCACGTTCTAGCTCAGTTTTTGGTGACTGGTCTCTACTAAGCTTGAAATGATTCCCCAGAGGTGTACATACTGGCTTAGCATTATCCATACTAAACCTGCTGAGAACCTTCTTGACATACTCTGTCTGTGAAAGCTTTAGTATGCCTTTGTCTCTGATGATTCTCATGCCAAGTATTTGTTTAGCAGCTCCTAGATCCTTCATTTCAAACTGTTTTGACAACTGTTGCTTTAGCTTGTCAATCTCTTCCATGCTGGATCCTGCAATTAACATATCATCTACATATAGCAGTAAAATGATATAGGAGTTGTCAAAATATTTGACATAGCAACAATGATCAACTTGACATTTTGTGTATCCCGTACTACACATGAAGTTGTCAAACTTCTTGTACCACTATCTTGGAGCTTGCTTCAGACCATATAGACTCTTCTTTAGCTTGCAAACTTGATTCTCCTTTCCTTGTATTGCAAACCCCTCTGGTTGTTGCATGTAAATGTCTTCCTCCAATTCACCATGAAGAAATGTTGTTTTTACATCTAATTGTTCAAGATGTAAATTTTCTGCAGCTACTATCCCCAGAACAACTCTAATTGTTGTAAGCTTCACAACTGGAGAAAATATCTCAGAGTAGTCAATCCCTTTCTTTTGCTGAAACCCTTTTATAACAAGTCTTGCCTTGAACCGTTTGTTGCCATCATGCTCAGTCTTTACTCTATAAATCCACTTGTTTTGCAAAGCCTTCTTTCCTTCAGGCAGTGTGGTTAACTCCCAAGTCTTGTTCTTCAACAATGACTCCATCTCGTCCTTCACGACTAACTCCTACTTGCTTGAGTTTCCATCTTGTAAGGATTCTTTATAAGTTAATGGTTCACCACCATCTGTCAGCAAAATATAATTCAATAGAAGTGTGAACCGTTGTGGAGGCTTTATAGTCCTCGAAGACCTGCGAACAGCTGGTTCACTTGGCTTTGCATTGTCTTGTGTAGTAGTGGTGGGTACTGATGTGCTTGAACTTTCTTGTAAGGACTCTTGAGTGGTAACATCGGGAAGCTCTTCTAATAGTATGAATTCAGATGTTTGTGGACTCGTATCTGAATCAGTTATCTCTGGTTCTGTACTTGATCTGTCTTTATACAAAACTTTCTCGTTGAAGATCACGTTCCTGCTTCTGATAATCTTCCTGTTCTGATCATCCCAAAACCGAAATCCAAATTCTTCATCTCCATAGCCAATAAAGAAACATTTCTTTGATTTGGCATCCAGCTTATTGCAAGCATCAGAATCTACATGCACATAGGAAACACACCCAAAGACCTTTTGATGAGAAAGCTGTACTTCTTTTCCTCTCCAGACTTCCTCGGGCAGTCTGAACTCTAAGGGAACTGATGGTCCACGGTTGATCAAGTAAACTGCAGTATGAACTGCATCAGCCCAGAATGTTTGTGGTAACCCAGAATGCAACCTCATGCTTCTAGCTCGTTCATTGATGGTCCTGTTCATCCGTTCAGCAATGCCATTCTGTTGTGGTGTGCCTAGAACTATCTTTTCCATTCTGATACCATTGACAGCACAATACTCGTTGAAACCTCCATCAATGTATTCTCCTCCATTATCAGATCGTAAACATTTCAACTTCAAACCTGATTCAGTCTCAACCATAGCCTTCCATTTCTTGAATATGTCAAACACATCAGATTTATTTTTCAGAAAGTAGACCCATACCTTTCT
>NW_011499907.1:1059907-1070205 GCF_000495115.2 Populus euphratica | reverse complement strand
CCTGCCTGCTGAAGTCATCAATAAAAGTCACATAGTACCGAGAACCTCCAAGAGATGCTACTGAAACTGGTCCTCATAAATTTGTGTGTACCAGTTCTAGCTTTCTTGGTCTTAAGGTCCTGCTAACCTTTAAGAAACAGAGCTTCTTCTATTTCCGAGAACACAGCTTTCACAAATGTCTAGATCAACATTTTTTAACTCTGGCAGCTTTCCCTTTGACTGAAGTATCTTCATCCCCTTTTGACTCATATGGCCGAGTCTACAATGCCATAGCTGTGCCTGATTTTCTGCTTCAATAGAGGTAATTATATCTGCTGATCTTGTGGTCATATACAGGGTGCCGATTTTCTTTCCACGAGCCAAAACCATTGCTCCCTTTAATACCTTTCACATTCCTCCACAAAAAAGGATTGAATGGCCACTATCATCAAATTGTCCAACCGAGATCAGCTTCTTCTTTAGTCTAGGAACATGCCTTACATTTTGCAAGTTCCATATAGATCCATTCATTGTCTTGATTTGCACATCTCTTATACCCACAATATCCAATGGTTGTCCATCGGCCAGATAGACTACCCCGTAATCTCCAACAATATAGTTTTGCATCATTTCATGGTGTGGGGTACAGTGAAATGAAGCTCCAGAATCAAGAACCCAGTCATCAATAGGACTATGTACAGTAAGAATCAAAGTATCTTGTACCTCGTCTGTAGTGGTGTTTGCAGAATCAGCTTCAGGTTTCTTCAATTTTGTGAAACTCCTCATGAAATGACCAGGTTTGCCACAATTCCAACATTCAACCTGCTTCCTGGGTCCAAACTTGCTTTTGCTTCTGTACCTGGATTTTGATCTGCCTCTGGATGAGCCTCTGTCCTGTCTCCTTCCTTGAGTGTTGATGTTGAGAGCTGAACCTGAACTTGAGCTTTCACCCGAGTCTTTCCTTCGTACTTCTTCAGCTAAAATCAGATCTCGGATGTCATCATATTTTAATTTGGATTTTCTGACTGAGTTGCTTACTGTTGTTCTCATACCTTCCCAACTGCTTGGAAGTGAAGCTAGCAAAATAAGTGCTCGGATCTCATCATCAAACTCAATCTCAACAGATGACAATTGATTTGTGATGGTGTTGAAATTATTGAGATGCTGTGTAACAGAGGTGCTTTCTATCATCTTCAGGTTGAATAGCTTCTTCATCAAGTGCACTTTGTTATTTGCTGATGGCTTCTCATACATCCCAGACAAGGCTTCCATCAATCTTGCTGTGGATTTATCTTTTGTAACATTATGAGCAACTCTTCTTGACAGGGATAGCCGGATAATGCCCAAAACTTGTCTATCAAGAATTTGCCAATCTTCTTCTGACATGTTTTCTGGTTTGCTCCCCAACAGAGGAAGATGAAGTTTCTTCCCATATAGATAGTCTTCAATTTGCATTTTCCAATATCCAAAATCAGTTCCATCAAATTTTTCAATTCCCACAGCCTTTATTTCATCAGCCATTTTTAATCTTTCTAGGATTCGAATCTGTAAAATTTGGCCTTACAGATGTGTCTGGAATGGCCAAAAATGTTGGAAACGACACTGAGATCACCCAAATCGGACTTCGGATGTCTCAGATTTAAACAATCAAACTTTGGGATCACTAGACGTTGCAGATGAAGCCACGTGTCAGGAGGAATAGTCGCTGCGCCACACCGGATCAAACCCAGAATGCTGACGTGTTAGCCACGTAAGATATGCGGTCCCATAATTCTAACGTGGCAGAACCACGTGGATTTTTGGCTGACGTGGCAGTGATGACGTGTCGTCTGATGTGGCAGGTGGCGTGTCAGGTGACGTGGCTGCTGACTGTGCAGAACTGCTTGTGTGGCTGCTGACATGTCGGGTCAACCCGGCTCAGATTGCAGGAAACGGGTGAGGAAGACGCGTGGCGCGCGTGAGGCGCGTCGGTGCGCGTGGGCAGTGCAGGTGGTGGCGCGTGCGGGCATGCAGGACGTCGGATTTTCGCCAGGTTTTCACCAGTGGATTTCTCTCGTCTTCCTCTTCACGATGGTATGTTCAAAAACACGTTTTGAGAACTTTGATTTTTGAGTTTGGATCAAACACCCTCTTTTTCAAGAACAAGCTCTGATACCAGTTGTTAGGACATTCAAGCATTCAAACACACATCAATTTACGTGGTTCGGCAACTTGCCTACTCCACGAAGCTACTGGTTTGTATTAATCAAGCTCAAAAGCAATACAAACTACAAAACAAGGAGGAGGAGAAAAACTTCTCTACTCAACTCAACTCTCACTCTAAGCTCTCTCAGCTCTCTCTGTGTTTCTCTCTATTTCGTGATATATTCAGCTATTAATGGCACTCTCTATTTATAGCTGAAGTGGGAGATAAGCTTCTTTCTTTGGTCAACAATGGTAGGCAACAATTTCTTTGTTTAGGCACCTACTATTGACTCTTGCATTGCAATCACATGGCTGCCACATACTATTTGTGTCCATACATAACATATATAACATGGGATCTCCACAAAATCAGACCATAAATGACCCACAAACATATGCAAGAACATCCCAGGAAGTCGCGACCTCCACAGTCAAGTCCCAAGAAATTAATTAACCAGAAGCTACAAGCCCTCCTCCTTCCATTGTTAGTACAAAGTAAAATACCCTCAGCACTGATTTCCTCGGAATCAGCCCGTCTCTTGTGCTGTAACGGTGATTCCAGATTCACATTTATTAAGACCAACCCTGCTTGAATGGACGGAAGTGACTCTGGGACAATAACGTCTTTGGAGACGTAGGCAGGCAGGTGAAGCTAGAATAGAGTCAGCTGCAGCTTCAGCGTTTAAATCTTGATTTCTTTCATCTAATTTATCTTGTCTCACTAAAACCTCTAAGTTATTAATTATGACAAGATTGCTTGATTAGGAGATTCAAAGGGAATCCCCCCAACTGCCACGCTGTCTCCCCCAACCTTTTGTCGATTAGCTACGCAGCCCTCGTGTCAGGGGTTTAAAGTTCAACATCAGCTCTCATGTCATGTGACACGTCAACACCATAGGCAGTGCCAGCATCTTCTTCGTGAATTAATGTTGTCTGAATGTCTCTCATGGTTGTATTCGAGTTACAGAATGATGAAAGCTTTCACAAGATATGAGGAGATTTTTTCTTCATTAGATTCAAGATTTTTTTTCTTATTTATTTCTAACACTCCCCTTTACTCTGCAGTTATTGGTTTGGTGAGGACATCTGCCATTTGCTGGCAACGCATTCCCTAATTCTTCCTCTGCTAGCAAATTGAGACTCTGAAAATTCAGATGGCCAATATCTGTATTGCCACAACATTACTCGCCCACGCTCTCAGTTCTAAGACCATCATCTTAATTCTTTCATGAAGAATGACACGACCATTCGTGAACGGTTGGTCTTAATAAATGTGAATCTGGACTCACCGTTACAGCACAAGAGAGACGAGCTGATTCCGAGGAAATCAGAAATATGATTCTATTGGGGAATAAATTACATCCTGGGAACAAACATGAACTTGGCACATACACAAATGACCTGCATGAACAGATTGATAGGGCAAGAGAGGAATGGAGGGCCATTCAGTAACTTGACGTGCTCCGATGTTTTTCAAGGTTTTGTACTTCTTTCTATGAAGATTACAGTCCGGAATATTTGCGGTGTGGGTATGCGAGGGAAGCGGCAGTTGGGGGTGTTGGGAATTCTGACCGGTGATGTACTGATATTTGCTCATAGGAAGCCAAGCACACTGACACAATATTTAACGTGGTTCGGAAAAACCGCCTACATCCACGGGAGAAGCCATTGCATTATGTAGGGAGAGTACAAGATTTACAATAATAGAGGAGGAGGAATCATCCTCTCTTTGAGCAACTCTCAACCTCACTCTATTTCTCTCATTTTGTGCTGCAATGGCAGCCCACTCTCTCCTACATTTCTCACCTCTTTGGCTCTACTTCCTCTCTCATTTTGCTCTCTCATATATGCCTCTATTTATAGGCATTCATGGAAGCTCTTCTTGGTTTGTTGTCAACATTGGTGGCTACCAACTCTAACTCATTCAACAATGGTGGCCACCAACTCTATCTCATTCAACAATGGTGGCTACCAATAGTCAATGGTAAATGGTTGGTGCCTTACATGAAATGGCAACCAACCTAACAATCACCCCCTTTGCCATTCATGTGGGGCAATTGTCCTCTTGCTTCTTCAACACAAGCTTGCATCTTGCAGCTCTTTCAAGCTTTCCATTCTGAGAGCATCTTTGACCAAGTTTATAGGTACTCGCCAAACCTTTCAATCATCAGAGTAACCAAAGCACACTTTTACACAAAAGGATCACTATAACCAGATGGTCTGCCACATCACATCTGAATAGTGTTAACGCTTGTCTCTGGAACAACATTCCCCTTCAACCATGCTCGGTCCGAAATGATTCATCAAGCCTCACATCAAGGCTTACAACACCCCCTCAAACGGATATTTCAAGTGCGACAGTCATTATCTGAGTATCTTAATATGATCACAAGCTCACCACTCTTCCAAGAGTCTACTCATCCAGGAGTTGCGCCTGCCCTCTGTTCCACCCTAGGAACCACGTCTTACTTCTCCATGAGTCTCTCACTCTTAGTCTCAAGAGTCTAGGTAGCTTTCCACCTTTAACCATGGGGGCAGCCCATAAAAGGTTGATCCATATCTGTCTTCATACTCTGAGTATTACAATGCCATTACCGAGCTCACCACCTTGACAAGAGTCAACTTGTTCCCGGAACCTGCGCATGCCCTCTGCTCCTTCATAGCAGCCGCGTCTTAATGCTCCACAAGTCATCCACTTATTGTCCAAGGCAAATGTCTTCTAACTCATTGATCTTTAGCATGGGGGCAATATCCATGAAAGTCAATCTTGCATTTGTCTTCATACTCATCATAGCCACTTCATTGGCTATCCATCTGTCCACTCATACCTAGCCATCACATTGGCTCTGGGGCGTTCTGAAATGGGCTCCTTCCATGGCCCTCACACCTTCTCCTGAGGTGTCTCCGCTCGTCGTCATGCGGCGGTCTGAACTTGGACTTATATAACGGTCCTCATACCTTCTCCTGAGGTGTCTCCGCCTGTTGTCATGAGACGGTCCAAACTTGGACTCATATCACGGTCCTCACACCTTCTCCTGAGGTGTCTCTGCCTGTCTTCATGAGACGGTCTGAAATTGGACTCATATCATGGCCCATACACCTTCTGTCTGAGGTGTCTTTGTTCGTCATAAAGCAGTCACATCCTCCTTCATCGGGGATGTCTCCAGTGACTAAGATTCTCTATCACCATGTGGACTTGGGAGAGTTCATTGCCACTGATCACATAGAAAGAGAAAGTTGTGGTATACTCCTTGCAATCCTCCACTTCGATTTCTATGTTTGGAGCTTCTATGTCTTTCATCATTACACTTAACAGCTCCACCTACACCAACTCTCTTTGGTGTCTTCGCCTTTCATCATAGACGGTCGCCTTTTATCACAGGCGTTTGCACCCCCTCAATTAGGTGCATCTACAACAGCTCATCTTTCCATCCTTGCATGCATTGGAAAGGTCCTTGCTTGTTGCCTTTATCAAGAGCACAAGAGACTTCTTGTTGTACAACTTTTTCATACAGTCTCTGCTCTGAACTTCATCTGGGAACTCTTCTTTTCCTTGCACCTGTTGTCTCATTACAGTACCTCGTTGGATCCTCCGGGTACTCCTACACAATCTTTGTGTGCTCTCGTGCAATTTTGATTCTCCAGATTTCTCCCTATTCCTTGCTTATGTTTGACAGCAGCTCATCCTGTCACAACATCTATCCAAGTCAAAATAGGGTGCCAATCTTCATTTCCTTGATGTATTTCTCTACCATTATCAGGGTCTTCATTAATTCTCCCCTCGAGAAATTACAGTCACCGAATCTAACTTTCTTGGAGAAATCACCACTCCATCAGATCCTTGATCATACAAAACCCAACTGTTCCTTTGTGCCGTCATCCTGCTAGTCTTCAACAGTTTCATAACAAACTATCACATATACGAAAATAGTACCGTATGGATAATCCTTCCACTAAGCAAGTTCCCAGGAAAGATTGGAGGGGTCACAATGGTCCCGCTTAAAACCCAATCTCCTAGCCAGAACTTCTTAGGCCATATCTATCCATCGTACTGTCTTTTCGTATATATAACCATTTGCTAGTTTTGTTGCGGCTTTCCTTTATAAGTGATCTGGGGTATCCTGGTTTTATACCTGATTTCTCAACATCTGGTGAGACTACCAGTGCTCAGATTCGTCAAGATTGGTCTTCATCAAATTTCACTCTCCACCTCAAATTGTCCACATGATCGGGTGTTTAAAGTGTCCCAATTTTACCTTCCCTCAAGGCAATTAAAATTCCCCATATAATAGTTCACCACATGTAATTGGGCAAACATGTGTGATTTCTTCTTCTTCAGCTCCATCGACCACCATGATGACCATCATATGCCTCCTGATCGGGTAATCTCTCTTTAATAATTCATCACTGCCATTTCTGATCTCAATCTCAACGATCGGACCGTACCATTGCATCCGGAACGATCAAATTAGCTGGAAACAAGTCTGAAATCGTCCAAATCGCACTTCAGACGGCTAAGATTTGATCAAAACAATTTTGGCCTGATAAACGGCCCAGATTCAATCTCAGAACCGGTTGCACATAGACTCCGCCACACAGGATCAACATCCAGGGAGCTGACGTGGCTGTAATGACGTGTCATCCACATAGGACATATAGGTCAACCAAATCTGACGTGGCAGTTTGACTGGTCAGAGTGCTGATGTGTCAGGTGACGTGTCTGATGACTGTGCAGAACTGATGACGTGGCAGTTTGGCTGGACATCATGTGTCTGATGACTGTGCAGAACTGCTGACATGCCTAATGACGTGGCAGTTTGACTGGTCAGAGTGCTGATATGTCAGCTGACGTGTCTGATGACTGTGCAGAACTGCTGACGTGGCTGATGACGTGGACAGTCGCCCCGCCGGCGCGTGCGACGGTTTCCGACGTCCGATTTCGACGCGGTTTTCACCAGTGACTTCGTCTCTTCCTCCTCTACACAGTGGTATGGTCAAAACACAATTTTGACAACTTTTATTTTTGAGCAAAATCAAACACCACTTTAAACCGAACGCTCTGATACCAATTGTTGGGAATTTCGACCGGTGATGTACTGATATTTGCTCATAGGAGGCCAAACACACTGACACAATATTTAACGTGGTTCGGAAAAACCGCCTACATCCACGGGAGAAGCCATTGCATTATGTAGGGAGAGTACAAGATTTACAATAATAGAGGAGGAGGAATCATCCTCTCTTTGAGCAACTCTCAACCTCACTCTATTTCTCTCATTTTGTGCTGCAATGGCAGCCCACTCTCTCCTACATTTCTCACCTCTTTGGCTCTACTTCCTCTCTCATTTTGCTCTCTCATATATGCCTCTATTTATAGGCATTCATGGAAGCTCTTCTTGGTTTGTTGTCAACATTGGTGGCTACCAACTCTAACTCATTCAACAATGGTGGCCACCAACTCTATCTCATTCAACAATGGTGGCTACCAATAGTCAATGGTAAATGGTTGGTGCCTTACATGAAATGGCAACCAACCTAACAGGGGGGATTCCCTTTGAATTTCCTAATCAAGCAATCTTGTCATAATTAATAACTTGGAGGTTTTGGTAAGACAAGATCAATTAGATGAAAGCAATCAAGATTGAAACCTTGCAATTGCGGCCGACTCCATTCTAGCTTCACCTGCCCGCCTTCGTCTCCGAAGACGTTATTGTCCCTGAGTCACTTCCGCCCATTCAAGCAGGGTTATATTGAGTCAGAAGGAAACTCTGGAGGTTGTGGAATTCCATTGACGTGAAAAGGTGTTGTATTGAGTCAGAAGGAAACTCCGGTGGTTGTGGAATTCCATGACGTGAAATGGTGTTGTATTGAGTCAGAAGGAAACTCTGGAGGTGTTTTGGCTACGTGGAATGAATCGAAATTTAAAGTTTTGAGGGAGATTAGTATGCTTCGGTTAGGTGTTTCTGCTCCGGTGGTGTTGATTGGCGATATGAATGAGACTTTGCATCATCATGATCGATACAGTGGATCCATTAACACAAGAAGCTCTAACAGGTCCAGGCGATTTCTGTCATAAGCTGAACTAATTGAGCTTCCTTTGCAAAATCATCAGTTTACTTGGTTTAGGGGAAGGAAGAGAAGCCGTATATATCGTGCTTTTGTATCTTCGGATTTTTATGCTCATTTTACCGGTCTTATCCTCAGAATTGCCGCGAGGGATGTCAGATCGTTGTATGCTCATGTTGGGAGAAAAGGCTACAGATTTGGGATGGAAGCCTTTTCGTTGCCTTGATTCTTGGCCGAGTCATCCGGAATTTCCAGATAAGGTTAATCGATCGTGGGAATTGAGTGGTCAGGAATTTCCCTGAAGATTCTGGATATATGATTGCGAATGAAGTGAAGCCTTTGACTCAGTGCTTTGGGGGTACCTGGATGATATTATGTCTTATATGGGGTTCAGCACAAAATGAAGACATGTCATACACCAATGTCTTTCAACTTTGAAATTGGCGGTGATGATAAATGGTTCGCTGACTCAAGAATTTGTTGTTTCTCGAGGTCTTCGTCAGGGGGGTTATCATTTTTATTCCATAGAACTACAGTTAGTGGGATTTTTAAAGGTGTGCAAGTGCAACTGAAGAATGAAGAGCGTATTACTAATCTGCAGTAAGCGGATGACACTTGATTTTTTCTCCTCCTAATCTTCAGTCTCTGCAGACAATTAAGAGGATCCTCAGATGGTTAGAATTTGTTTCCGGGCTCAGAACTAACTTTTACAAAAGTTCGGTTGTCGGAATTATCGGTGCTGTCCAGTATAGTAATTGTTTGGCAGAAGCTGTTTTGTGTAGGTGTGAATATTTTCCGCCCAACTACTAGGGGTTTCGCAGCAGATTGGCTAGATGGGAAGGCACACTCTTGAGCATGGCCGGTAGGGTATGTTTAATGAAAAGTGTATTAAATGCTGTACCTCTTTATTATATGTCCTGTTTTTTTTTTTGTGCCGAAAGGAGTTGCAAAATTGTTAACATCTATCCAGAGGAAATTTTTGTGGTTCGGAGCAGGGCAGAACAAAACGCTCTGCAAAGTTAAATGGAGTTTAGTGATGAGAGCTGATGATCGAGGAGGGCTTGGTACAGGCTCTTTGCTTGTCAAGAATCGAGCCATGTTTTCGAGATTGAATTGGCGGAAAAATCAAAGTGGAAAGATTATATCTGTAACAAATATAATCCTGGGGATGAGCAGGTTGGATATGGGAACCAAGAAATCTGCACCGTAGACAGATTCAAAGGTCCAGATCATTCAATAGTAATATACATGATATGAAAATTGAGGGATGAGGTCCTGCTTATACCTATATTTCTATGCATTTTGAGGTTCTAACAACAATTTCAAGTAGAAAACGACACCAGAAGTACTTGCAGTCTTCGAATTCTTGATTTCCAGTGTTGCCCCCATTCCCCATCATGTTACCAATACCATGTTAAAATAGAATACACGCGTGCGCGCCCACAGTCTCTAGCAATTTATGGTTTACAAATTAAAGAGTTTAATGATATTATTTATCCCTCAAGGTATTATCAAATTTAACTGTTAAAACTAATCATAAACTTTGATCATTAGTCTAATGTTATATATAAAACACCTTGCTCAAACAATTTAATTTTTTTAATAAATATAGATTTAAAAAAAAAAACAAACACTGGATTAATGACCTTTCATTCAATCTTATTCTTTTTAACCATTCGAATGAAAAAAGAGAGAGTAATAATAGGTTTTAAAAAACTCTTTGGATCTTGATGGCGAGAATATTCATATTAGCCACAATGCAATCGGCTCTGCAGAAGGGAGGAATTGACTTCAAATGTTTTTTTTTTCTTTCCACCCCATGTTTTCCCTCCTCTGTTTCAAAACAAAATCTCAAGAGATAGATATGTACCCTTTTGTATTACATGGACTTGTACCAGGTAACGTATACCCTTTTTCTTTCAAGCATGAAGCCTGGTGATGAAGAACATGTTGGGATTTGCCATTAATGGGCAACCTACCCTAAGAAGTAGGGTTACCATTTGTCAATGGTAGTTGCACCCATCATTGACAAATGTATCAATCCATGTGCAGCCATTGTTGAGGAGATG
>NW_011499907.1:1059655-1059866 GCF_000495115.2 Populus euphratica | reverse complement strand
TGAGCATGTGAAGAGAGTAGAGAGAAAGAGAGAGCTGCAATGGCAGCAGCTGCAAGTGCAGTAAAAAGAGCTCGGAGTAGAGTAGAGAGAAGTGATCTTTCTCCTTCATGTATTCGTTTTGTATTCTTTCTCTAATCTCTAATAATATAAACTCTCTCCCGTGGATGTAGGCGGTTTTGCCGAACCACGTAAATATTGTGTCAGTGTGCTT
>NW_011499907.1:1059278-1059500 GCF_000495115.2 Populus euphratica | reverse complement strand
CGAAAACCCGGCCGCCGACCCCCGCCGCACGCGCCTTCACGCGCCGGCGGGGTGATTGGACATGCACGCAGACGCGCGCCACGTGTCATAAGCGTCTTCTTCACCCGGATGGGCTGACCCGACCCGAATACCAGAAGATCCGACCCACGCGAGCTGATGATGTCACAGTTTCGTCAGCATGAACAGGTGGCATGACATGTCAGCACCAGTCAGCAGCCACGT
>NW_011499907.1:1058009-1058199 GCF_000495115.2 Populus euphratica | reverse complement strand
CCATGATCAGACCGCCGCATGACGACGAGCGGAGACACCTTAGGAGAAGGTGTGAGGGTCGTGGAAGGAGCCCAGTTCAAAATGCCCCAGAGCCAATGTGATGGCTAGGTATGAGTGGACAGATACATGTATGGATAGTTAATGAAGTGGCTATGATGAGTATGAAGACAAATGCAAGATTGACTTTCAT
>NW_011499907.1:1057207-1057360 GCF_000495115.2 Populus euphratica | reverse complement strand
GTTACTCTGATGATTGAAAGGTTTGGCAAGTACCTGTAAACTTGGCCACAAACGCTCTCAGAATGGAAAGGTTGAAAGAGCTGCAGGATACAAGCTTGTGCTGAAGAAGTAAGAGGACAATTGCCCATATAAATGTCAAAGGGGGTGATTGTT
>NW_011499907.1:1050225-1056034 GCF_000495115.2 Populus euphratica | reverse complement strand
GCAATCAAGCAACACTAGATTTTAGAGTGAAGTACTGAAAACTTTTAAAAGGGACATATGTTTACAGCGTATCAACATCTTAAAGAAGCAAACAATTGGAGAAGAGGGATGTAAGAAATTCTTCTCCTAAAAATACATCATGCAGTTGTAAGGTTATTAGGTTGTTGAAGAAAACCAATGTTACCAAGCAACATCGTCATACAGCCTCTCGCCTAGTAAATGTCTTTGCTAACATCCCCCCTCTCGTTGAATATATATATAATTAGCAGCAATCATAAGAAGAAAAATATTTATGTCTTTTTTTTTCTTTGACCTTTTGCTTTAGAGTAGGCTTACCATCCTTATTATTATTATTATTATTTGACTATCAATGGAGCATCAGAGCAAACTAATGAAACCCTAGTTCCATGTATTTCTAGCTATAGTTATCATTGTATTCCTTACTTGGATATACAATGTTTATGTTTTGTTAATATGTATATATATGTTTAGCTTTATTTAATTCTGTTCATGCACAGCCACTTTAGAATCTATATTTGTAAAGTCGATCTTGTTTTTAAATTAATAATAATAAATAATTAAAACTAGTGTTACAAACATTAATTCACCAATTACTTTCATTATAATTCCGGTTATCGTGATAATCTATGTAGTGTAGAGTAATTCTTATACTTCATAATGAGTCCTAGCTTTTCCATATACTAGTGTATAAAGATTAGAGAGCCATCGATGCATGCAAGCAAAACCTTGAGTTGTTTAAGTGAAATTAGCTGGCATGCATACTTTGAAATTAAACAAATAGATCCTCAGAAGGATAGTATCCATGTCTTAGCACATAGTAAAGTTTCCATAGGCAAGGAAAGGCTTTAAGAATAGAAATCAAAGTTATGTTGAAGCTGTCATGGGTGCAACAGAGCAATTTTTTTCAGCATTGGAAACCGTTGCAGATGATAAGTGAAAGTACAAATACATGCAAGCAAAATCTATAACTTCCTACATTATCACTCCTAATTTAAAAAGGAAAGAAAAATTTTACTTCGCTACAGTTTCTGTTTTTAGGGTTTAGGGTTCTCTTGATCATCTGTTTTAGACAATGATTAGTAATTTAATATATTATTCTTTTATGAATTCTGATTAGGTCAAAGCCAAAAAAGAGGATTGGATTAGCCAGCTCCCCAATCGCATACTATGCATCATTCTATAAAAATTACCCTTGAAAGATTTGGTTAAAACCAGTGCTCTATCCAACAGATGGAAACACCTTTGGACGCTAAGGACCAACCTCAATTTCGATATTAATAGCATCTTTGAAACCAATCATGAAAGGCCCGATTTCAATTCAAAACATTGCAAACATTATAAGAATTTAAGCTTGAATTCGCAAGGTGTGTCGATGGATTCTTGCAAAATTTCCAAGGCACAAAAATAATTTCTTTCATGCTGCATTTCTTGAAACATCTTGGAGACATTTCTAACATTAATCGACGGATTGATTCTGTGATTGGATTGGGAATTGAAGAGCTTCAACTTATCTTATTAGCATGGCATTATTTTCCTATCATTATCATGGTGTATTAGATGATGAATATCATAGATTTCCCAATTATAAATATTCATGTCAGGACTCATCTAGAGTAAAACGACTTCATTCACCACCTCCGAGATAAACAATAGCCAAGGGACTAATAACAACTTGATTAAGGGATATTGAACTTTTCAGTATATGCGTTATCAACTCCATTTTGAACCAGTTAGCATTAAATCCATTCATCCGAACCTTTTTGAGTCTGCTATATATGCATCAACAGAGATTTCGCATCTCTCTTTGATTTTTGTGGAATTCTTCACCGCCCAGCTATAGACAACAGAGACAACTCACAATAAGATTCACAATATTAGACAAAATTGTACTCCAACTATTTTGGCAAAACAAACTATCGAATGTAAGCTGATAACAAATAGGTCAAATAAAGTGTTTCTCTAGAATGTTTTAGATTTGACAGAGTATATAGCAACTGACCGTGAAATCAAGTTTCTCCAGAAGTGGACAAGCATTTAGATATGTCAATACCCACAATAGATCCTCTTCCTCACTTGCTTTGATAAAAAATAGCTCTAGTTGCTTCAGATTTCTGAGTGAGTCCATACTCTGGTAATTTTTTTTTCTTGAATGAAAACAAAAGCAGATTAGAAAACAAATTCTCATTGTCATCATTGAAGGTTAGTTACATTTCGCGAATTCTAAATCTTTACGTACCTTTAAAGGGTCCATATACAGGATTAGAGTCTGTAAAGTTGGAAATATTGCACAGTGGGATAATGCATTTGGCATGTCTATCACATTAATAGAATTGAAATTGAAGTAAATATTTACCAGACAAGGAGCAACAAATATAGTGATCTTCATGATGTCTCCACTATACTCAAAATCCGTGAGATTTACGGCTATTACCTTAACTGGTGATGGGTTGGAGCAATCAAGCAACACTAGATTTTAGAGTGAAGTACTGAAAACTTTTAAAAAAGGGACATGTTTACAGCGTATCAACATTAGACCTAACAGTTGGAGAAGAGGGATGCAAGAAATTTTTCTCCCAAAAATACATCGTGCAGTTGTAAGGTTATTAGTTTGTTGAATCTAATAAAATTAGGAGGAGGTTTTAAAACACAAGTTCGTAGATGCAAGTGCCTTAATCTTGAATCACTAGGATAGGAAAGAAGCCAATAGGGAAATTTATAATATTCATCACCTAAAAGACTATGATGACAATAAAAAAAATAATGTCATGCCTGATAAGATAAGTTCAAGCTCTTTAATTCCCAATCCAATCACAGAACTAATCCATCGATTAATGTTAGAATTGTCTCCAAGATGTTTCAAGAAATACAGCTTGAAAGAAATTATTTCTGTGCCTTGAAAATTCAGCAAGAATCCATCGACACACCTAGCGAATTCAAGATTAAATTCCTTATAACGTTTGCTATATTTTGAACTACAATCATGCCTTTCATGATTGGTTCCAAAAATACCGTCAACATCAAAATTGAGGTTGGTCCTCAGCGCCTAGAGGTGCTTCCATTTGTTGGATAGAGTACTGGTCTTTGTTGGTGGGAGAAACCACTTGTGGCTCCTAGAGGTGCTTCCATCTGTTGGATAGAGTACTGGTCTTAACTAAATCTTTCATGGGTAATTTTGATAGAATGATGGATAGGATGCGTTCGAGAAGCTGGCTTATCCAATCCTCATCTTTGGCTTCGACCTGATCAGAATTCATAAAAGAATGATAAATTAAATTACCAATCATTATCTAAAACAGGTGATCAAGAGAACCCTAAGCCCTTAAAATAGAAACTGTAGCCAAGTAAAGAATACAAGGATAGCTATAGCTAGAGATACCTGGAACCCGGGATTCATTAGCTTTGCCCTGATGCTCCATTGATAGTCAAATAACTACAATAATAATGATAATGATAAGACTACTCTAAAGCAAAAGGCCGGACAAAGAGAAGAGACATAAATATTCTTCTTCTTCCAACTGCTGCCATATATATATTGAAGGGAAAAACAAAAAATTGTAGGAAATTTAACATGGCTGCTGTCCTGTGTCTGTGTCTGGCAGTATAGGAAAATTTGTCTTATCTTTTTAAATTAGGAGTGACAATGTAGGAAATTATATTATATAAAAGTGATCTGTACAAGTTGTAGTTAATTCTCCTTCCCAAAAATAAAACAAAACAAATAAATCTCAACCAATCAATGAGTAGAGTTTAATGTCTAGGATTACCCTGCGAGCTCTCATTGATGGACACTAATGAAATCCGGTCTGCCATTTAGTAATGAATTGCAAGATTAAGCCAGTAGCTGAGTTGGCCTACGTGCCCTGCTTCTCCATTCCCATTAATGTTCAAAGAAACCAACAAGACACAATTGATAGCTTTGACAATCATCTTTCAGCATTTTCAACAAACCCTTTAGAGGTTTTTCCACGAATCCCACTTTTGAATCCATTCTACACTCCTCAGGCTATCCTAGTATTAGGACACTTACAAAATTCAGGTTCTGTTTTAATGCAAGACCACTCGATCTTAAGAGCCTTGATTGCAAACCAAAGCACAAACATTAAGCAGCAGAGTTTCAAGATTGATGGTCGGTGTCTTACAAGACAGTATTACAGATATGAATACTGAAATCTATTCAGTCATATCAAATCTTGAAGTGGGAAAAAGGTCAAGTGATGATCAAGATGCAACAACTTCTACATTAGTTGCATCAATGGACCTTGATTGATTTTGGAACTATTGAAAAACAGTGCTAGAAGATGAACCTCAAGTTGAAGAAGATCAAGAAAAAGAACAGCATGATTTACTGTTATTATCTATTTTGAAATTATAATGTGAGCCTGTGTATAGATTTTCTTGATTCTGATTGACAAGTTAAAAGAGAGTGAAGCAGGTATTATGTATTGTAAGAAACTATTTTATGAATTATTATGTTGTTTTTTTCTATATTTGTTTTGTTGGCTATTATTGTTATTGTCAAAATTGCTTTCGAATGCAGAATCTGTCACATATTAGACTTAGTTGGTGGCTGACTAATCATGTTTTATACATTAACAAAATTAATTAAAGCTAAATCACAGGCTACATATATATTCATATTAACAAAACATAAACATTGTATATCCAAGTAAAGAATACAAGGATAACTATAGCTAAAAATAACTGGAACTCAGGTTTCATTAGTTTGCCCTGATGCTCCATTGATAGCCAAATAACCATAATAATAATAACAACAATAAGCCAGAGAAAGAGAAGAGACATAAATATTCTTCTTCTTACGATTGTTGCTATATATATATTGAAGGGGAAAACAAAACATTCTAGAAAATTTAACAAGGTAGCTGTCCTGTGTCTGTGTCTTGTAGTTTAAGAAAATTTCTTTCCTTTTTAAATCAGGAGTGACAATGTAGGAGATTATAGATTTTGCTTGCATGTATGTGTACTTTCACTCATCATCTACTATAGCTTCCAATGCTAAAAAAAAATTGCTCTGTTGCACTCATGGCAGCTTCAACATACCGTTGGTTTCTATTCTTAAAGCCTTTCCTTGCCTGTGGAAACTTCACTATGTTCTAGGGCATGCATATTATCCTTATCAAGACGCCCGAATGGCTTTTATTCAAAAGCGGATTGAGTCTTTAGAGGACTTGAGTGAGGCTCGAGAGTTGACAGAGGCAAAAGAGCTCATCTCCTTCGGACTCTTAGCGATGGAATATAAATAGGCATATGGAAAATGTGTGGAGGCAAAAGGCTCGAGTTAATTGGTGCAGACTTGGAGAGAATAACACCACCTTTTTCCACGCCACTGCAAGTTCAATAGGGGCCTGAAGTTTCGCAACCGATGAATTAATGTTTGTAACACTAGTTTTAATTATTTACTGGTTAGGTGGTACACGATATACCATAGGACCAACTTCTTATTTTTATAAAAATTATAAAAAAAATCAAAAAATCAAAAGTGTTGGGTTGACTAAATGTTAAATTTTAGAGTTTCGAGTTTGACTATAACATTATATCTAATAATAATATTTATAATTCAAATTCTTACATGTTTTAATTTTAAAAAAAGAATTTCTTCAACAGTAATAATAGTATTTTTAAAAAATTATTAATAATAACAATAATAATAATAATTTTTAATTTTACCTTTCAAATCAAATCTAAGGTTATTTTTTTATACTGGTAATAGTTTTTTTTCAAATTTATTAATTATTTTATAAATAATATTAATTTATTTATAGTACAAATA
>NW_011499907.1:982831-1050155 GCF_000495115.2 Populus euphratica | reverse complement strand
ATTTAATTATAATAAAAATAATAATATTTAGAAACTTAAAAAACAAAACCTTGGGTCCTGAAGCTGGACCCAAGAGAATTGAGAATTGAGTAAGGAAGCAAAACCCATGTGAAATGGGTCTTGATGCAGGACCTATTAACCTTAGGTCCTGATACATGACTTATCACCCTTGGATCCTGATACTGGACCCAAAAGAATTGGATCCAGAAACAGGACCTAAGCAAAGTGGGTCTTCATGTTGGACTCATTAACCTTGGATACTAATACATGAATCATTATTGTTGGGTCCTGACACATTATTAAAATTAGATTTGGATCCAGGACTCATTAGTCTTAGGTCCTATGTAGGGCCCAAGAGAATTAGTTCCTATTATCAAACCCAAGAGAGTTAGGTGCTTGGATCCTGACGCTGGACACAAGAGAATTGGGTCTGGAAGCAAAACCTAAGCGAAATGGATCTTGACACTAGACTCATTAACCTTGGGTTCTGATACATGAATCATTACTGTTGGGTCCTGACACGTGATCACAATTGGATTTGGATTCAGGACTCGTTAGTCTTGGGTTCTATGTAGGGCCCAAGAGAATTGGGTCCTATTATCAGACCCAAGCGAGTTAGGTCCTGATGCAAGACCTATTAGCCTTAGGTTCAAACGCAAGACCCTAGAGAATTAGGTATAGACCTAGTGCTTTTGGGTCCCCAAACATATTAGGTACTGTTATGAAGCCACTTTAGGTCCTATCTACAATAGGGCCCAACTCTAATTGGTCCTACTCAGGCAGAACCTAACACATAATGTATTTATATATTTAATAACACATATAATTTAAAACTACTAAATAAAAAAATTAAAGATAATAAAACATTGATTAAACTTTGAATCTCATATACTAATATTATAAAATTAAAATATCTTCTATTATCCAAAATAATATTATATTATAATATTTATAAGTTATTTTTTAGTGGATTTTATTGTTTAAAAATTCTCTTATATAATACAAATATATAAAGTAATGATGTGAATAAAAAATTTATTGAGAGCTCCATCAACTTTAACATGATAAAATAAGAGAAAAAAATTAAAGATTTTAAAAAACAATTCAAAGAATTTTTAAAATGCAAAAACAAACCTGCTTAATAAGAAAATTCAACATAATTTCAAATGAAAAAAATTATGATCACCCAAATTTTAAACAATATAAAAAAACTACCATTAATTTATTTTCTCTTTACTGTATGAAAAAAAATTACATGAGAGAAAAAAAATTAAAAGCACTTAACAAACCCAACTTAATATATTCTCCTTGGGTGTGGTTGCATAACCAGACCTAGGAGCATTGGTTCATGACGCAGGACCTATTAAACTTGGATCTTGATATGGATCTAAGACAATCAGGTCCTAAAATCAAACTCAAGAGAATTGGGTCCTGCGCAGGACCTATTATTCTTGGGTCTTAATGCAGGACCCATTAAACTTGAGTCCTAACGCAGAACTTCGTACCTTTGGGTCCTAACACCAGACCTAAGGGAATGAGTCTTGCATCAGGACCCATTTAAAACATAAAAATATAAATTATTATTTTTATTATCATTGATAAATTTGAAATAAAATATTATTACTACCAAAGAAAAACTATATAATTGATTTGAAGTATAAAATTAAAAATTATTATCATTATTAGTATTTGTACTATAAATATTATTATTTTATTAAAATTAAAGGTATTAATATTAAAAATAATATTATTTTTACTATAAATATCATTATTTTTTTTATAATTCTCTTGAGTCTACTAGCAGTTGGGGCTAAAAGCAAGGCCCACTACTGATTGATCTTGGTGACAATAAGGCCCAACTATATTGGATCTTGTTCAGAGCTCTGGCCCACCACTGCTGGGTCTTAGTGATAGCAAAGCCCAATTATAGTGGGTTCTACATCAGCTAGGCCCACCGCTATTAGGGTTTTCTAAGCACCTAAACCCATTATCATTGGATCTGGTGGCATTGTCAAGCCCAATAAACTCAGATCTTGATAGAAGGACCCAAGATCATCTAGACCCAACTCTGGTGGGTAAAAGGGCCCAGCATCATTGGATCATGTTTGACAAAAGGACCTAGCATTATTGGGTCATGCTTGGCAGAGTAACCCAACAATTAGGTATCCATCTAGGCTCAGGATCATTGGATCATGCTTGGCAGAAGAACCCAGTAGTGTTGGGTCTTGCTGTCAGCATGGCCCAGCATCATTGAGTCATGTTTGGCAGAACAACCCAACAACTTTGGCCCAAAATAATATTATATTATAGTATTTATTAAATTTTTAACAATAAAATTTTTTTAATGAATTTTATTGTTAAAAAATTCTCTTATATAGTATAAATATATAAAGTATATTATGTGAATTAAAAATTTATTAGAGCTATGACAATATTAGAATTATAATTTTTCTAAATGCTTTTATTTTGAAAAAAAATTTCAAGAGGAAAAAAATATAAAAATCTTAATTTGAAGTAAAGAAAAAAATGAATTTTTTTTAATTTTTTAAGGCAAAAATAAACATGCTTTAATAAAAACATTCAACCCAACCTCAAATGAAAAACAATATCAATATCTAATTTTTGTACAATATAAAATAATTCTCATCTATTTATTTTCTCTTTACCATATGATAAAAAAAAAAATTACACTCTTGAGTCGTGCTAGGGCAGGACCCAACTTTAATTGGTTGAACAGGACCCAATGTTGTTAGGTCCTAATATCAGCAACACCCAACACAATTAGGTCTTGTTACAACTACCTAGCAACCTTTTAGACCCTAGGCACACGGGTTTGCAAATCCACTTGCCTGGATCTGTAGCCAGGTATGCAGGTCTGGCCCTAGCACTCAGGGCATGGTAGCCTTAGTGCCAAGTGTCTACAACCTGGGGCCCAACCCCCTTACAACCTTTGAAACTCTTTATGGTTGGGTATGGTAGCCTCAATACCAGGTATTTGTAGCATGGAGCCTGCCGCCCCACCATGTGCCACCAAATTTGTACTAACTATTTTCTCGCAAACCACTTCTTTAATGTCAAATGCATTTCAATGAAAAGACAACCCCTCCCTCCCCTCACAATCTTTGCAACTCTCTTTTTGCAAGGGAAGCTTTGTCATTACACTACTCCAATCTATAGTGTCATGAATCTTAATAAACATAACTTTTTCTAACATTATTCTAATTCATAGTGCTATGTGTCTTGATGAATAAGACTTTCTTCACATGATTTAGTTTTATATATAATTATTATTATTATTTTAGAAACAGGATTGACTTTACAATTATATTTTGAAAGTGTTTACACTAACAAAATTAGTTATAACAAAATTAGTTAAAGCTAAATCATAGGATGTATAGACACACATAAAAAACATATATGTTATGAGGAAAACATCGTAGATCTAGATACAAGAACACTATATATTAGAATAGAGAAATTATTTTTTTCATTGAAAAAAACCAAAAGTTTATGAGTTGGAGGTAGTTTGGTCTTCTTAGATGGCTTATTATCATTTTAGATTTGATTGGGGCTATATATAACTTTTTAAAAACAAATTTAATAATAAAATGATGTTTTTATTCTTTGAATCAAAAAAGTTTGTTATTATTGACCAAGGTAATTTAAGTTTTATTTTTTTTCAAATACATTAAAAAGACAGCATTGGCCTTGATATCAAGAAAAATAAGTCATTAGTTCAGGGGTGTTTTAGTCTTTTCACACATGTTTTATTGTTAATCTTAGGTTATGGGATGGAATTATGAAGACCAATACTTTAGGTGGGGGATTTTCTATAGCTATCAAAAATTCAGATTTTCATGTGGTTTGCAATCGTAAGGAAAATCAGCACTAGTTTATTTCTCTTTACTGGCGGGTTGATGTCTTACTCTTAAGCCTTTTATCCTTTCTGCAAAACCCACCTAGAGTCTTTAGATCATCTTCTAGTCCGATGTATTAACACTTGGAAAATTTGGTCTCGTTTTCTATCTCGATGGCATGTCAAATGGATTATGTCGTAGTCACTAGATCAATTCCATTTCTTTATAGCCTTTTCTTGCCAAAGGAAAATTCCTTAGGAAGTTTTAGATCAATCTTTCTTATGATATAGCTTGGGGTATATGGTTAGTGTTTGGTCATTGAACCATCAAAATATAATTCAGAATTGATTATAAAAAACAAAATGAATGTATAGTATGATCGTGAAAACCAAGTTGAACTTAAGAGAAATTTCATTTAATCTTCCTACAATATACTGAAATGAAAAAGAATGGGGGATTTTAATGTGAAATTCAAGAAACAATAATTTTGAAAGTAATAAATTAATATGTTGTTAAATCAATTTAAGGGTTCACACATCCATTTCTATAAATCTTTTGATTATCGAAATAAAATAAATATTCTTTTACTTTAAGCAAATAAATTTGATATCCCTTAAAGTTAGGAAAATCAATGAGATTATGAGTATATTAATTAGAAAAAACTCTTTAATAAATTTCTTACCATATTGAAAGCAATTTTCGTTCACTCGACGGTAGTCTAGGAATAAAATATGTGTATTTATTCTAAGCAAGCGTTCAAAAGCTTGATAATTTAACTTAGTTTATTCTTCCCTAATAAATAAAGATGAGAGTTGCAGTAATCAAATTAATTTTTTTGCTTCTTACTCTAGTCCTTAACAACAATTATGGATTGAAAGAAACTAAAAAGCATACATGCCATCTCAAATAATTCAATAAACTTAACTAACAATCAATAGCATAATTTTGAACAAGGAAAAATAAATACTTGAACCTGAATAAATTACAATGATAACATTACTTCTCACAACATGCTAATAGAGATGGTGTGTATCCCTTTTGAACCGAATTCAGGAGCTTAGTTCTTAGTTGCTGAAAATTTGATAAAAGCAAAGAAGGAAGGAATGTTTTTTGGATCCTGTTTTAGTTGTGTTCTGCTCTCTTTATTCTCCCCCTTTGCTTCCAAAATCTTCAGGATTTTTAGGCTAATTGGGATTCTTCATGATAAATTCGTTCCTTTTTTATCTAGTCTTTAAGGTTGGATAAATCTCTCAGAATTTGTGTTGAAAACTAATTATACTGTTGTCACAATTCCATTATAATACCAACTCTGTTGCAATTTAGACTTTGATTCTGATTTGGTTTCTTGTAATATCCGACCATCGCAGCTATATTATTTCATTCAATGACATGTTAAAGGATTGATTTGCACCTTTTTTGGGTTCTAAGGCCTGCTGTTCTTATGTTAGACTTTCAGTTGTATTGGGATACTCGGTATTGTTAATTTCCAAATTATATCAAGAGACCTATTTCGACCAATCAGATTGCGTCCGGATTCTGTCCTTCAAAAAGATTTTATCTGACTTTGAGTCATTTATGAAAGTTGTATTCCTGGATGTGAAGATGAATTTGGGTTTTTGAATTGTCTAATTTCGATATCAGAAGCTCAAAATATTCTCATTTGAATATCTAGTATGAAAGTAGAGAATCTTGCTACGATAAGAATTTTGACCCGAGTTTGCATGTTTGATTCGAGGTCCAAATGAAATTGGATTTTTGTCCCACAATATCTTCTAGAAAATCTTGACATGTGTATTTCAACATAGATTAAGTTCATATTTTCATTCTGGAACTCTAACTTAACAAAAATCTTATCACAAAAAGTTAGGTCCAAAATATAAAATACAAAATTTCTTATTTTTTAGTGATTTATTAACGAAGTCTCTTCTGCATACCAAATTCTTAAAAATAACTTTTAGTCAACTCAAATAAGTTCAAAATACCTTAAAAAAAACATAGTGTAAAAGGAATAGATAGATATATATATATATATTTTGCACATATCAGGTTATGATAAATGACTTGGTGTTTGATGGTCAAACTCCATATCAGGTTATGATAATGACTTGGTGTTTGATGGTCAAACTCCGATCTGGGATAGGATTTCTTATCTCATTTTGCATCAATTGGTTTTGTGGTTTCGGTCAAAGAATGAAGAATTTCCTTGCACAGGGCTTGACTTAGTTGGAAATGCTGAGGGTATTTTACTTTGGACTAACAATGCAATGGGGAAGGCTCCATAGCTTATGACTCATTAATTTCTTGGTACTTGACTGTGGATGTGACGACTTTTTGGGTCGTTACTGAGTCTGTTTGTGGGTCATTCATAGTATGAGTTTATGGGGATCTCATGTTATATACATTGCTTTTCAAGACTTTGATGATTTCATTTCCATGTTTGTTATAGAAGAGCAACTTTCACTCTCCTTTGTTGTACTTGTATGTTTTCTTTTTTATTAATTTGTACCTTCCTCGATCACTATCCCAAAAAACTAGAACACAACCACTGCACTATACTTTCAGTCCTCGCAATAGCTTCCGATCTTGAATAAACAGCTTCCAATCCTATAAAAAATTGTTTTGTTGAACCCATGATAGCTTTAATATGACGATGGTTTCTATTCTAAAATCTTTCCTTGCTTGCTTGTGGAGACTTCAGTGTGTGCTAAGACATGCAATTATCCTTCAGAGGATCTATTTGTATGCATGTATCTATGGCTCTCTAATCTTTTCACTAGCAAAAGTTCTAATATCAGTACCAGGACTCACCAAGATCCGTATCTTCATTCATTATTTACAAGAATACTGTTTCCTGCCTTAGTTCACTCCCAAGCTGAGAGAACTTTTGCTTTTGACCAATCTTTCCTAATATCTAATCCTCCAACACCCCCCTGGAAGTGGCCCTAGGTTTAACTAGAAAACAAATTGCGGCCCAGAGAAGGTTAATAACCAAAAAGAGCCTCTTCAGGAAAGATTGCAAGAAACTTTCGAGATGGAGCGAAACTTGCAGAGGAACGAGCCCCAGTTCCAGGACAATTGAAAACTGTTTACTGGATACGAGTTCATACCGATCTAGTCACCTCTCAAGTACTGGTAACTAAACATAAAATAAAGGAAGATTAGATTTTACAATTTTGATTCGACACAAAAAAAATTATATTTTAAGTGTGTTGTTGCTGGTTTAACTTGATCCTAAAAATGTAAGAAAAAGGATCCAGCAAGACAAAATAATACCTAATCATTGAAATGCAAAATAACAAAAACCATCTTCACATAAAAAACATTCACAGTTGGGACCAAAAATGCCATAGCATTTAATCTTGTCGCTTCAATCACCTCTCTCCACAGGATTAAAACCGAAACCTAGAGTATGACAGTGGTAACATAGCTCAATATTTGATGATCAAGGGGCTACCACAATGCGTCCGGCAACTTGGTCAAGATCCCGTTGACCGCTTGAAGTGATTCTCCTCCCACTATTACCAAAGCAAAAATACACACATCAGCAAATACAGAACTCTTCAGTGTATCTATGTTTATCAATCCACTTCAATTGTGAAATGAAAGACAGGGTAACAAAGCAAGATTTCATAGCTGAGCATATTTGATAGGCTGAAATTCAAATAAAATCTCAGAAAGAATAATTTGAAGACAAATTATAAAAAAACTAAAAAGAAAAATACGAGGAAAGTAGCTCACCCCTTGGGGTCAATATCGATAATGTTCACATTCTGCAATTGTTGAAGGATGTGACGAGCAACAGAACCACTGCTCTTGCAGAAATGAGGTGGACGACTTCCATTCCTCTTGCTACCACCATATATCCTACGGAAAGCACCCACGCCAAGGCCTCCCCTAATGTAAATCTTCCTTGCCATGGAGGCTGCAATAAAGATTAAATACCAAGCCTATAAGCAAAAGATATTTACTGTGCATCACAAACACCCCAAACAATACATGCATGAGCTTGTGCCCACAAGGGAGAGAATGACTTGCCAGCTCTGACATAGTACCAATCAGGATCATATGGTGCAAGCTCCTTAAATGTACCAGTCTTCACAATATCAGTCCATAGTGGCAACTCAATCTGTTCATCAACAGAGAAGGAAAATAGATCATAACCCCTAAACCACAATCATACTAATGCCTAATTATATCACAGCAGTGAACAAGTTCAGAAATAAAACAAAACAAGATTTTATCAGTCAAAAGTCACAAAATACTGACAGAAACTTCATAAAATGCTTTGATTTACGTCTCTATCAGTGCTAAACAAAGACTATCTTCTTTCAATACAAAAAAGGAGAAAACCAAGGATAAAGGGCTAAACAACATCAATTGAAACAGGTATTACACGCATTTCTCAAAACATCCAAGCCACAAGCTACGGCTTCAAGAGTTTAACAACCACACCACTAAACCATGGTTGACCCACATGTATGATACCTCCTGATACACTAAAACTCGCATAAGCCTTCTAAAAGATGAACACAAATCACTTCTCTATCTTCCCTCTCATCATCATCTGCCTCCCAAAATTATAATAACAAAATCACTGAATCAAGTAGTGCATATTTTACACATGCCATACTTTCAATCATAGTGACCCAGTTCAGAAACAATCAAGGGTTAGTTCTTAAACTGTTTTAGGACAAACCAAACAGCACCATCAGTCAGAACTCCGCAAGATGTGTCAGCCATAAATATAAACTACAAATTCCTATGAGCCATAAATATAAACACACAGCTCAAGCATTAAGCACATATCACACAATTTTTTAAAAAAAAAAAAAACTACAGCAACCAAAACCTGCTCTCACATAAACCCAATTTATCAATCACTAAAACAACAGGTCTAAAATGAAAGAATCCAAAAACCATGCTTATAATTTTGTGTTTGGACCATGTGCAACAAAATACCTTGCCAGATCTTTTGAGGTGAGCAGAGTAAGCCTTGACGAACTCATGAGGAGAGACGTCCTTCACAGTTTTTGCTGTTGCCATTGGCCTTCAGCTACAAGAGAGCTCTTTTTATGCAAGGAACGAGCTAGCTAGCTCTGTGGCTACTCTTCCCTCAATAGGGTTTCAGCTTGTTAGTCCAGTGGGTATTAATATAGCAGCGGCTAATCTCGTTAGGGTTTCTTGATATTTGGGCTTTGGTGGGCCTATTCAATGTTAATATCAGGTATTGGGCTATTTGGATTATCTTTAAGCCCAATAGTTAAAATACACTCACTTTTCTTTTAGGGAAAAAAAAAACTCTAAATAAATAAGACTATGCTGCTCCTAGGCTGTTTTTTTTTTATAAGAGTGCTAATAATGAAATATAGATATGAATATTTTGTAATTCTGTTGCTATCTATTTTTTAAAACCTCACACGAAAAATAAAGAAACAAATAAAAATATATACAAGAAAATACACATAAAAAAGTTAAAATAAAAATAATTTATCTTTGTTAGTGAAAGATTAGAGTGCCAAATAAGAGTTTGTAGGTGAAAATGTCCAAGATTGAAAAAATTAGAAACTCAATTTTGATTGATAAAGAATCTTGATAGCGAAAATGTTTTATTTTGGTATTTAATGATTTAATTGGAGTTTTGAAAAGTTTAATTGTATTTATTGAGACTTCATCGCAAGAAAAATCAGCTTTTAAAATCAATTTGAATATTAATTAAAACAAATCAAAGCTTGATAACTAAAGTTTAACTTTGAAAAGTTTAATTGGTCAAATCACGGGTTTAAATGTATAAAATTAAGCAATTAAAAACTTAATTGAATAATTTGTGAAATAATGACTCATTTGTAAAAAATATGCAACTTTAAAGGCTAAAATCAATGAAATTTAAAGTAAGATCAAAGAAAATTTATTACATATAAGCTGGTGTGGCTTAGCTTTAAGTTGGCAAGGAGAATGAGAGAATTTATGCTATAAAAAGAGAGAAAATCATAACTGTTTTTTTCCTTCCTATTTTGTAGTTTTTCTAGGTATGAGAGGGAGCTTTTTTTATCTATATTTTCATTATTTCTTTTCTTCTTTCTTTCTTCTTTATGGATAAAGTTATTTTACCTTTCTTCTACAAAAAGTTTTTATTTTTATACCCAATGGTAGACCCATATTTAAAAGGAAAAAAACTATATTTAAAAAGAAAAATTGGAGCAATCCCTATTTAGCCATGGTTGGTTTAGAGTTTAAAAAATTCTAATGTAGGATTACGTTATAAAAAAATTGAACAAGGATATTTTTTTTTCTTCTTTACCTCTATAATTTTTTAGCTCTTTATTTTTTATTTTTCAATTATGCTCATCATTTTTTTTCTCACACTTGATTTTCTTTCATTTGTTTTTTATTTTTTTCCTACTCAAAAATTAAAATAAAATATAGCAATCTTGGAACATGACTTATTTTTGAAATACAATTGTAAAGAATTCGTACTTACCATCTTATATATCTCAATTTCAATACATTTTGAATCAAGATAGATCTTTTGAGTTATAGCTCTATAGATAGTCTATAAAGCTCTTTAGTGTGGAAAATTATGGTTTATTAGAACATTGATTTTAGCATCCCATTATTATGATCTTTCTTTTTGAAAAAAATCTTAGCTTGATTATATTGTCTTCTTGAAAAAAATCTTAGCTTGATTATATTGTTTTGGTTTCATATTGGAGCAAAAAGAATAAAAGCATCCTTGATCGCTATATAAGTTTAAGGTCATTATGAAAATAAGTGCAATTGTTTTTTTTTTTAAGCATGTGTTTGAATCATGGTGGCTCTTTTGAGTTATAAATGAATTTATGGCTTTAAAGCCCAAGTAAAGAATTATTTTATATTAGTATATTAATTTTAGAATCTTATAATAAGGATTTTTTTTCCTAAAAATTAAATCTTGATTATAATATTCTAAATTCAACTTGGAGAAACATCTCCAATCATTTTGGTAATATTATCCAAGTTCATGTTTATTATCACATGTGATTTCAAAAGCTTATATTTGGAAAGAATTATTGTATTTTAGTATATTAGTTATAAAATCTCATTATTAGGATCTAGGATCTTTTGAAAGTTTAAAGTTTGATTATAAGATTATGGATTTATGTGGAGAAAAAAAGGATATAAAGATCTCTAATCATTGGTTAATGCTATAGAAATTCAAGGCCATGGTCATAGAAAATAAAGAGTTTCTTAATCTTTTTTCATTAATTCATTCACATTACATTTCTATGATTGATCAACTGAATATCAATTTAGGAGTATATTTCATAAAATTTATAAACATACATGTAACTTCATAAATGGCATGGATTGCACAAAAAAAAAAAAAAACCCTAGTTAAAAGTTCATTTATCTACTCCTAAAACAGTCCTAGCTTAATGCATTTGTTTTACTTTTATTATATAGATAAATAGGTAGATAGATAGATAATAGTATCAATCAATATTAACAAAAACCTTATAAGGCATAAATTTTTTATTATAACTTATGATAAATTTCTATGAATTGTTATATTGAAAAAGCATTTTGCCCACTTTGTTTGAAGGTAAAATAGTTTTTTTCATATGACAAAATGATCTTTGTTAAATTCATTGGGGATATATTGGTCTTTGACTTTTTTTGGTATAGTGTAATAATTGAATTGCTCTTGAAAGCAAAATTTTAAAGGAAATGTATAAAAAAATTAAGCAAATAAATTATGAAAATGAGGGATTTTATACTTGCATAAGAAAATGGATATTGACCTTTAAAATTCAGACAAAAAGGTTAGCAAATAAATTTTTAAAATAAAAGTGCTAAAATACCTGAAAAATATAAAAGTTTAAAATATAAATTAAATTTAAATGGAAGTTATTTATAAGGAAATAAAGGTATTAGAGTATAAATTAATTATTTTTAATATCGCCTATTGAAAATCGATATTAAAAACATACTGGGACGATGAAAAATAATACATAATAACTATAAAATTATTATTGGAAAGGATGTAATGGGAATTTGATAAATTATTGCTTATATAAGGCTTGTTGTGGCCGGCCATAGAGAATAAAGAAGGAAGACAGGGAAAAAATTCATTTTGTTTGAAAATTCTTGAGAAAAATAAGGAAAAAGAATGGAGTTAATGGTACTAAAGGATTTAGACAACAAAGTCCTTTAGATTTAAAGTGTTTTAAGAGAAGAAATTTAGGGTTAAAATGAGGAGAAAATGGTGGAAACAACAAGCAAGGAAGAAGATGTGGAAATCCTTAATTGGTTAGTAATTGGAGCCTAGATTACTCTTTAGTAAGGTGTCCTAACATCCATTTAACAAGTTCCTACAATAAATTGTTCTATTTATTTTTTTCATCAAATTGATATTAAGATTCATGATGAATTTTGAGGAAAATAAGAAATAAAATTGAATTGATGTTTATGACATGAAATAGGGTTAAAAAAAAGTTGAAATAACAAGTAATTTTGAAAGATAATTTATAGCCCCTTAATAAGTATGTGGTCGGATATTGATGTAGGAAGAAGAAAAAAAAATTATTTTAATATTTGACTTAATAATGTATGTTTATATGAATTAAGAAGATGATAAATGCATGAAGGAATAACAAATAAAGGTGTTAAAGAAAGTTAATAAGAGTGTTGATTGATTAGTTAATGAAATTAGACAAAAAACAATTCTTAGAAGATGTTTTTAGCATTATTACAGTGTATACAACATGACAAGGAATTGGTTTAGTGATCTGTGAATGCTTACAAAATTGTTGGTGAAATTGAACAATTCCATCTCTTAGTCTTATAGAGGGAATTTGAATATGGAAATAAGAAATTCTGGATTTGGTCTCTCATAAAAATTATAGCTTTGGATGTTATCTATCCAAAAGCACTGACCTTGTTTAATTTGGAGTTTTAAAACTCTAATTATAGACTAATAACTGAGAGAGAGTCGAGATAGACCCTACCGGACAATTAGTCATCTTCTTAATAACATGTATTTTTTAGGACTTTAGGAGTAGAACTGGGTTCTTCTCCTTTTAGTGGACTTATAACCATATGTTTTATCTTTCCAAAGGATTAAGCCATGTGTTAAACTGAAATATATAATGTTAGTTATGAACAAAATACAAAATAGTGTTTGAATGAAGAACTATATTGGTTGTAATGCTGATTTGCTTTTCTGTTAAAGAACTTAAGGAAAAAGATTTAATAGGAACATAAGATGTAAATTTAAATAAATAGTGATGATAATGAATAAGATTATTAAAAATAAATTATACTGATTATTGATTTAGAAGGCATAAATGCTCATGAATAATAACGTGATATGCTTGTTAATACAGGAGAAGCCACAAGACCCAGACAACAGTCAAGGACTAGCAATCAAGCTTTTATATCAAGTAGGTGTCTAACACCTAAGGCTTTTTATTTTCTACCATTTTAAATTTATTAGGTATATAAGTGATTTGCACTTGGTAATCTATACATATGATTTAAATTTGGTAGTCTATATCTATGTGATTGGTATGCAAGGGTGAAACTAAAAAATAAAATTAAAAGAGACCTAGATTTAAGTTTTTTTACTATTTAAACTAAAATTATAAATACTATTAAAGAAGGGGTTCGAAAAAAAAATTCCTTGCAGGGTCGAGGACCCCTTCCGGCCCCTTTGTCTCCACCCTTGTTAGTGTAAATAGAATTTTATGATGAGATTGATTAACTATCCCAAAAATTAGAATAACTAATGGTATCAATGGGGTTTCTTTGGTACCGGCATTTCAGATGGCAGTGATTAGTTATCCGAGTTTAAATACATAATGGTATCAATGGATTCTATTGGTGTCGACATTTTTCAAATTAATTAATCGATCCCAGGTAATTAGGTGACTAATGATATTAGTAAATATTATTAACATCAGCATGGTTACTCCTAGTTAAGGGAGAAAGATAAATTGATTAACTATTTTGGGTTAGAAATAGTTAGTGATATCAATGGATCGCATTGATACCAGCAACCATTTTTAGTATGATTAGCTACTTCATGTAAAGAGGTTAATGATGTCAAGAGTTCTTAACATCGGTAACTTATGTGGTAAACCAGATGTGGATAAGAATTGATTAACTATTCTAGGTTAGGAATAGTTAATGATATCAATCGATTATATTAATATTCACACTTGAATGAAATTGAGTAGTCTAACCTAGTAATGAGAGACTAATGATACTAATAAGATTTATTAGTATCAGCAATTAACTTAGACAATAGGAGGAGAAGTGCTAATTAGTTATTTTGAAAGAACAAGATAAGAAAATGATATCGAGAAAAGAATATCTTGGTATTAAATGAGGATTGATCCATAAAGAAAATCATTTTAGTTATGTTGTGATTTGTAAGATGAAATTATTCTCGATAATTGATTAGGATATTAGATGAAAAATGCATATTGCAAAAGAAATATATGTCTAAATTTTATATGTCAAAAGAAATGCCATGAAAATTATTACCTATCACTGTTATTATTATTGGTATTACCTTTTTATATCTATAAGTAAATGTTATTTGTTATTTTGAAGTCCATTATTTTGAAAGAACAAGATAAGATAATGATATGGAGAAAAGAATATCTTGGTATTAAATGAGGATTGATCCATAAAGAAAATCATTTTAGTTATGTTGTGATTTGTAAGATGAAATTATTCTCGATAATTGATTAGGATATTAGATGAAAAATGCATATTGCAAAAGAAATATATGTCTAAATTTTATATGTCAAAAGAATTGTCATGAAAATTATTACCTATCATTGTTATTACTATTGGTATTATCTTTTTATATCCATAAGTAAATGTTATTTGTTATTTTCAAGTTCATTGAGGTCACATCAATAGTGATCTTACTTTAGTTATCTGTTGGTATGTAATCATGTTATAATTCAAAACATTTATCTCCTAAACTTAAAATGTAGTATTGACCTGTAAATTCAGATGTTTGACTTTAATCAAATGATGTAGTTTTAAGTACATATTTTAATCATGTATGTTGTAGTTGAAATTGGATCCTTCACCTAAATTTCATTATGATATTACTATGCATGATATAGTTTATATAATGATAATAAGTAGCAATTGAATTATACACTGTTTTTTTTTTAGAATTTGAATTTTGTAATATTATTGAATAAGATGTGTTGTGTCGATGATGATGATTAGATTGGGTTGTGAAATGACATAGAAAGTGTAAATATGGTATTGTCGATAACTTGGAACCTCCTAGTATAGAGAAAACTCTGATAAAATTTTTATAAAAATTTTGATGTATCTAAAAAAAAATTATGAAATTTTCAATTATATGTTGTGTGCTGTCCTAGAAATTGGAATTGTTGCATGATCGGCGCATAAGATGTATTATGGTGGTTATCCCCCACTTTCCACAATAGCATTCAAAAGGTTCAGTTGTGCTTTTCATGGTGGTCCCATGTGTGTGGACAACGAAGTTGTGATTGGTCTCTAATTGATTTTTTTCTTCTTCGCCTCCTTTTTTTCTATCTATATTTTAACAAACTTGATTTCTATACTTTTAATCTACTTTAAATTTCAATTTGGTCCTTATTTTTTTAATTACTAATTTTTTTGCTTTGTTTTGAATTTTGTTTTAATAATATCCCTTAAATTTGATTCAATTAATTTTTTTTAAATTTGGTCTTTATTATTTTCACTTAAATTTGATTCAATTAATTTTTTTTTTTAAATTTGGTCTTTATTATTTTGATTTTTTTTATTTTATCCTTAATCATTTTTTTTTCAATTTCACTATTTAATGTCTTATATAATTTGATTTTTGTTTCAATTTTTACCCTTTTTGTTTTTTCAATTGTGCCCCTTAACGTTTTTTATATTAGGGATTTGGTTTTATTATTTTTTTTCATGTTTGTTTTCTATGGGTTAATCTCAATCTAATGGATCAAGTGATGGGTTTTAAAAATTAACAAGTGTTGACTCCATTCTTTTTTAGATTTTTTTTTAGTTATTCTTTTAATTACTTCATCATCCATCATTATGATGTTTGAAAATTTAACTCCATTGATTTTTTTAGTTTTGTTTATATGGGGTTATCAAGATATAACATATAAGGTTATAGGTTTCATAGGTTAATTGACTTGAGTTTTTGTTTTTTTAACATTAAAGTTTTTTTATTTTCAATCTTCGTCCAAGAAAGGCTTGGCTCGCTGAACAAGCCTTTTTTTGAATAAGCTTAGCATTGAGGCCCAAGAGCACACCTAGCCTATTTTATTTTATTTTATTTTGTTTTGTTTTATTTTTTTTCCTTTAGCTTGCTTAGAATTTAGCTACGTTGTTTCCCCTTCTTCTTTTTTTAATTGTTTTCCCTTACATAATCATCGTTAGCTTCTTCTTTTCTTTTTTTATTGTCTTTCTATTATTACTAACTTTTTTTAATAATCTTATTAAAATTAATGCAATGTATTTGGTTCGATCAAGTCTATGATCAGCGTTGCGGATTTTTTCGCTTTCTTTACAACATGTCTGTATTGAATAAGTATCATTTTCTTGTGCTAAAAAAAAATTTAACTGGCTCACAACAAAATGTAGGTTATATAGTTAGTTATATTATAATACTGATATTGTATAAAGGTATAATAGTCAATCAAAAGTTTTTGAGTTCATGTTTTACATATAGTTAAAATGACTTGCAAATTGATATTCCATATATTTATTCTATGCCTAACAATGAGTTTCTAATTTGTATATGCGCATGCTCTATCTTTAAGAAGACCTTTAACCTTGATCCTAACATAAGCATGGTGGGATCTTTTTGAATAAAAAAAATGGTATGATGTATATATTTCCTTAAAGAGAATAAAATATATAACCTATCTAACTTTTTATAGTTTACACATAAAAATCAACAAAAAATGGTTAAAGAGATGCTTCTTTTTTTTTCATTACTAATAGTATTCAAATCTCAAATTAGGTTAAAAAGTGAAATTTATTTTCATCATCTAGCCTTATTATGGATCACTTGCTTTAACTAATATTTAGAATGATATATGAAACTCGCCTGAGAATACCACAAATATGGAGGGAAAGAATCCATATAGTATGAGTTTATATTTATTGGAACACTTTAAATAGTTCCTAAGATTGTTATTTCTCTTTACTATATGATTTGATTTATACAAAACATAAAACAAATATATAAATCAACAAATAAAAGAAAAACCAACTTATAGTACTTATTAACAAAAAATAAACTTGAAGAAGTAAATTGAGACAATGATCAATCATTTGGGCTTAAAATAATTTATTAGTTGTTTTATAATGTTAGTTGTAGACACAATTTTATGTGCCTGAGATTAAACAAGCACACGTGTATAAATATATGATTTTATTAAATATATGAATCAATATAATCTCTATGTAATATATTTTTTCAAAAGAATATGACAATCATCTGATTCTTCCCTTAGATTTGATGTATGGTGACTTGATTTATTTAAGTAATCAAGCTAAAATTTGTGTTTTGCAAGAACACAAATTTAGGCGTGTATTATGAAGCAAGATGTTGTGATTTGATGCTTTGAAGAGTACCTTGATTTGTCTTCAAAGTGTTGTTGAAGAACTCTTATGGGGCGTTGTGGCTTGATCCAACAAAGCTTCGTTCTTTTTAGACTTCAGGCATAAATGAAAGAGGCTTGAGAACTCTTTGAGAGATAGCTTCCTTGCTTGAAGAAAGAGAAAGAGAGAAAGAGCTTTATTGCTTGCAAAGCTTGTCTTTAAGGAAACTTATATCTCCTAGAATCCTCTCGCAGAATCCTCTTCCTTTAGGTTGAGACCCTCTATTTGTAGAAATCTCTAGGGGCTTTCAGGTTCTTTTTCAATGCCACATGGCATAATTTTATTGGTTGATATTTATTAACATGATCTTGCATTTATAAAAAGATACTGATGAGATCTTATATTTATGATAAGATATCTTGAATATCTCATCCCAAGTGTCAACTTTTTATTGACCAAGAAAAGAAATGTATGAAGGCTTATTTATTTTTCATATCATTTATTTTAATTTTATTTTATTCTTTCTTTTAAAAAATAAAATAACATATGGTGAAATTTGATTGGTAAAAAATTTATGTTTCTACACTAGTAGTGTGATTGCAATATTATTTCTCAAACTTACTCAATCTTATATTCTTGGCAACACAACTAATAATAAATAACGAAGTAAGATTTATATTTTACTTTTTATAAGAACTTTGAGAAGAGGAATACAAAAGAGAAGAGTTTTAGAAAAACTATAAATTTTTTTATTATCAAAACCATGTCAAAATTGTCTCTTTTCATAAGCAATTTTAATATTTAATTTTAATGTAATTTTTAATACAAAAATATATAACTTTCTAGTTTTAAAACAAAACTTTATTTTAAGTAGAGTTTTAAAAAAACATAACCTTTCATTCACACCTTAACATAATATATAATATAATTTTATACATGAACAAACAGTTGGGTTTCCATTTAACTTGGATAATTATAAAGTATAATTTTATACAAGAACAAAGAGTTGAGTTTTATTTAACTTGGATAGTTTGTACAAAAACCCCTTAAACTATTTGCTTCTCTTTATTTACACCCTTGAAGAATTATTTTTCTTTCAATAGGTGAAGTATTATTTACTCGCTTTGATTTACATTTATTTTTTCAGTTTTTATTAATAAATTTGTTAAAAATACATGAATATCACATGAATAGAAAAAAAAACCAAATTAATTTTAACAGAGACCAGTCAATATAAAAACCTCCTATTCAATTATTCATTTTGTTTATACTAAATTGAGGTTTTTATAAAATTTTAATAGCTGAAATATTGCTTGTTCCAATATACTCCCCTTCCATTAGATTTCATTAATAAATTCATTGAAAAGCATATGAAAATTAGTGCATAAAAAGAGTCAAAATAATTGATAAATGAAAAAAAAGGGCAATAATAAAAGCAAAAGATAGGAAGAAATAATTGGAACAAAAACCCTGATAATGAATAATAAAAGAAGAAGGTTGAGTCGTGGAGTATGATTTTTATTCCATTTGGTTGTAATATTGTTTAATATTTTATATTTCTTTTATCAATTATCTTGACTTTTGTTTTGCTGCACACGTGATTTTCGCGCTCTTTTTTTAAAAGAAAACATATTTATTAACGAAACCTAACAAAGAGAGTGTAAATCAAAATGAATAATAGTTCAGCTACTGAAATGAAAATAAAAATAAAAATAATCTGCAAGGGGTGTAAAATAAAAATAGCCAATAGTTCAAGGGGGAGTAAATAAAAACAGGCAATAGTTGCTGGGCGACAAGGTGATTTGCACGTGAGAGAAGAAACAACGCAGAGAGTTGCTTGGACATGAGAAAAGATTATCAAGAACTTAACAATGGAGGAAATGGAAGAAATAATAAGGCCACAGATAAATATTCTGCTGCACAAACTTGTCATGTAGCCTTGAAAAGCACCAAATATGAATTGAGAACTTCATATGTTTTTTCCCCCACTGGTTTCACTGCGCACAAGAACACAAGCCAAAAGACAGTCCTCAAAATTGCAACTAATTGGTTGCCTCGTATACAGATGATGTAAAGAATGATTGGGAAGAGTTGAGTGAGAAGATGGATAAACAGAACAAGGGTCAACATTATTATTAAGTACTAATTGACAAGGAATGAACGAATGCCTAACCCTCGTCTCCACCTATTCTTTCTCTTCCTCTGTTTCCCTATTGATCACAGGTGTAGCTGCTGACATCGCTCCATGATAGACAGCACTTGATCTTCTTGTGTTGAGGTATGTGAAACCTTGGTTCTCTTGGCACTGTTGGATGCTTCATTGACCTTAAGAAATCCAAAAACAGCAGACAGTACGTCATTTAACTTACTAGTCATTCAACAAGAAAGCTGCACGGGAAAGTGCGCATTTCATCTTGAAAGGGGTCTTTTAGAAGGGCTGGCTGATACAAATCAAACGAAGGAAGCATATGATCCATGACCAAAAAGCCACATACATTTCGAAGTAAAATAACCATGCTTTGGCACGAATTTTATCGAGTGTATTCTGAGGACAACGAAATACAAGGTCACCACCATTCCTTCTTTTTTGTGCATATTAACTACCAAAAGAACTGATGTAAACATTCTTTCGAGCACAAGGACATATCAAAACACATTTGAACAAACACCATGGTCCCTTGGACCTTTTTGCTTTTCCCCCTTCAGAAGAAAGGTTGAGCTTTGCCACTGTAAACGACCCCACCATAGCCACCAAGGGAACGCATATGGAAATGAAGTGCCTTGCAAGACACACACATGCGAATAAATAAACGAGGTAACCCTTACCTTCTGGGAATGAATGGCCGGTCGAAATAGGGCATGGGCTGTGCTTTTGGAACGAGTTCCTTTCTCAGTCTGCGTATCTCTTCCTCTTCTGCCAACTAAAAGAGCCAACAGCGAATTTAAAGATTTTAATCAGAATGAAACAGCAGCATCACCTTAAAATCATGCCTTTTCTTTCTATACTTACCTTTCGTTGCCTCTCTCTTTCCATCTTGTATTGCTCAATCAGGCTTATCTTCTCAGATACCTGACAGCATTGTAATATAAAGAAATGATAAAGTTACTTCCAGGTTTCAAGTCTTGGTGCTGTGATATAGTTTCAGCTAGCTAGAACCAACAAGTAACAACAAATAAGTAAATACATGATTGCCCGCACATGAAAGCACAAACACCACTTATCAACCATGAGGGGGGTTAGCAACCTCATTCTATGAGAGGTTCACTGTAAGCCAGGCTTTAATTAACCCATTTTCTGGTAGTTTAATCATAAACCGAGCAGGGCACCTATCAAGATCAGCACTAAAACCCCATATGCTAATCACTATAGTTAGAAAATTACCTGATGATCAAAGTCAGCACGGTCCACGGCCCGAATATCACTATGGAGCTTCAGGTCAACGGGCTTGGTGTTTTCTTTCACTGGAGGTTTGATTAGGCACTGCAGACAACGCCAATGTTAGTAATTCATGATCAAAACGTATGATTAAAAACTGAACTCCATGACATGTAAAATTAGACAGAACATATCAATGAAATTGAACTCATGAACACAAATATTTTCCTAAATCCTTATTGCATACTCCTCATGACAGAAACAGGTCATCTAATCTCAGTTCTGTAAACTGTTTATCCTTTCAAATCAAAATGGTTAAAAACATGCTATTAGCCATGCAGCACATGGAACTGGTCTTCAAGTTTTACAAGGCATCTTGGAGTATCAATTGCCTTGCCTGCTGAATCAGAGAAAGGACTAACCTCTGGTTCGTCTGTTGTCCAAGGCAGCCCTTGTGCAACAGGAATCCGCAGCCTCTCCTCCTCCATCATTATTTCTTGAATCTTCTTTGTGAATTCCTCTTCCTTCTGTCTTCCCCTTTGCTACAATGGGAACCAATCACAAAACTTACAATGCGATTCATTACAAAGCAATGTGAACACTCCATGTTCAGCTCTCATGATGGAAAAAGAAAGAAAGAGAGCTACGCACCTCTGTCCTGAGCTTAAATGGCTTTTGGCTAGTGACTTTAAGTTGCTTTTTCTTCTTCAATCGCCTCACCCCCATTGTTCCACTTGACTCAGCACTCTAAAAATTCAAACAAGATCACCAAAATCATCAGTGTAAATATAATACACTTGAGATCAAATAGGAAATTACGAGGCAAGTAAAAAAAAAACTCACATTTCTTCGGCTTCTCCTGCCTCCATTAGATGACCTGCTAGAATTACTGGCATTTCGAAAAAACAGAAAATTAATACCTAATTAGAACCTAATTTAAAAACTAAAATATGTTTTCAAATGTGGGGTTCAATGAAATCAATTCAGCAATTGTTACTAACCTGCCCTGACTGCCATCCCATGAAGAGGAAAGAGAAATCCTTGAATCCAGCCCCAGATTCTCAGAAGTTAAACAGAAATCAGATGGACAGAATGAAGAAGAAGAGACGTTTGTCTCGGATACCTCAGCAGGCTGAAACCTAGGCAATGAAAATGAAGAAGAAGAGTATTCAGTCTCGGGCACCACTTTAGGATGCTGCAATCCAGGCAATGCCCATTGCATTGCCTTCTTTCTATTCTCCTTTTTCTCCTCCTCTTCAGTCTTATCTGATCCCTTTGGATTTGGTAGGGTAAAAAGCTTCTCAAAGGCATCAACCAAATGCTTCACTTTCCCAGAGTCAGGTGCACTGTTTCTTGCATCTTCAAGTAACTTATCTCTCCTTCTCTTGATTGTGGAACTACCCAATTGTCCCGATTTCTCGCTTTCGCAGGAATATTGAGTATCTGATCCGTCTCTATCTTCAATCTCAAGATTTTGAGCCGCAAAATGATTTTCTATCTCCTCCTCTTCGAATTCTATCATTGCTTTATAATCGAAGGCCTTTTCCTTGTCTGTTTCACCTTTCTCTTCAACATCGTTCTTGTTCTTGAAAAACTCCTCCTGCGAAGCCCTTAATGTCTCATAGGCCACACACAAGCACTTGTTTACATTGTCCCCATATCTCTCCTTGCACTTGCAATCCACAGGAGTTGTATTTGAATTCAAAGCCCCTTTCTTTGATTTCTTTTTTGCCACTACAAACCTTCTTTCCCTAATCTTGTTTCTGGGTGAATAAATGACAGGATTTAGATTCAAAGTCGGATTCCTCGAGGCAGATTTTTGGGATTTGGCAGATTTGGTAAGAGGAGAACTTGTGGGTCTTGAACTAGGACTTGAATGGGAAAGATTTGGATTTGAATTCTCACATAATTTTGATTGAAACCCGTGCGGGTCTTTCACCGGAGTGGCTGATTTTGGATTCTTGGTATTCAAATCCATCAAGAATCACTTCAAAATACCAAAATCAATAAAGGGTTTTTTGCTTGTAAGTGTTTCGATTGAGAGGGAGAGAGATGGGGGTTTGTTTCTTTGATCACTGAGAGAGAGAGAGCGATGAATGAGGGCATCGATGGTGTGTGACTGTGAAGAGAAAAAGGAACGTAGGGGGTTTTGGACGCTCTTCGTAACGGCTAGTTTTTTTGTGGGGTTGTGGTTTTGTAGGGGTTGGATTGATGCGTTTGAATTTTGTTTTGGGTTTTTGACCGTTAGATGGTGTGTGATTTTAGTGGATTATTTAGCAACAGTTATGCCTATAAATCAATCTCTCTCTCATATTTGGTATTTAAAAAATAAAAGAATTTGGAATTTTTTAAATCCTTGAAGTTTTTTATTTATGATGTATTTTAAAGTTAAGTTTTTGGGGGAGCTTCGTTTTTTTTTTTCCTGTAGTAAAATTCAATAACCCAAATTTTATTAGAAATTTACAATATTTTTTTTAAAAGGTTTTTAAAAAATTTTAAAATTTTTTATTTAAAATTAATATATTTTTTATATTTTCAAATTATTTTGATATATTGATTTTAAAAATAATTTTAAAAAATAAAAATATTAATATATTTTTTAAAATAAAAATATTTTAAAAAACAACCATAATCATATTTCCAAACAAACATTACCTGTTATCATCATAATTTTAAATATATATTTAAAAAAATTATAATAAAAAATATAATTTTTTATTTCATTACATTAAAATAATTTAAAATATATTTTAAAAAAAACACATTTCTATAACAAAAATAAACAGTGCATAAACTCTTCTTTTTTTTAATTGTCGAAAGGACTTCGTTGAAAAAGATTGAAGAAGCATAGCCCAGATTGATTTGCAACTTTGAGTTAGGCCCAAAAACATTTATATTATTTTTTTCTTTTTTAATAAGGTCATTTTCCGGTTAGCTCCATGGACACCGAGTCTCTCTCCGATTGAAGCCTCAGGCGCCGTCTTCCAAACCCACATTAGTGTGTGCGTGCGTGCGTGGGTGTGTGGGTGTGTTAATAATATTTTCTTAAAACCTTTTTTGTGATTTGAACCTACATGACAGTGTTGGAAATATACCTACTTATCAATATCGTCAAGTCTTCGTGAGATTGTATCCAACAACCCAATATACGTATATAATATTAGTTTATTTTTCTTCGGTACACTCTAGATTAAATAAAAAAAATAAAAAGTAAAAAAATATATATAGATTACATGGAACTATATATATGACATTTGTTATTAAATATAACTTAGTTGATTATTTTTAAATTTTTTTAACTTGAATTTTTATTTAATTTAAATTTAAAATTAAATTCTATAAAAATTAATTTAATGTAACTCAATCAACTTAATAGATCTAAAAATAATCTAAACAACTGATAAAAAAATAGTTTGGTTTTAAAAAAAAATCTCAAGGTAATATTATTGTTTTATCAAAAAAAAAATATATTGGATTGATTTGCACTTTATGGTATAATTTATTAATTCCATACCTTAGATTTCACTCGCTTTAATAATTTTATTTTTTAAAATTATTTTTTATAATAAAAAATATATGCTTATAAAATTACTCATCAACTAAATATGAATATATTTTCTTGAAACTGTAATAACCTTATATAAAATAAATTGAAATAAATTATAAAAATTAATTAAATGTTTAAGGATGAAATTATAAAAATAAAATTAAAAATTAGTATTAAATAATAAAATTATAAAAAATTTATTAAAATAAAAAAAATAAAAATAAAAACAGCTTGATAATATGAGTTTGATTAGTTTAATGGGTTTAGGCTTAAAAATAAAGCCCAAAAATATTTAAGCCTATTTAGTCTCTGCACTTGAGTTATTTTAAAACATATACATGACTTGAATACATTAATCAACTTCATATGCCCTTTGTGTGTGTATATAAAGATTTGACAACTTATTTCAACACTCAACTTTCTAATGATGTATTAAAAGATATCTTGAGATTAAGGTGGCATATGGCACTTGTAAAAATAAATAAAATTGCGGAAGATAAAGGTTTTAATCAAATTTGAAAGCTTCAAATGCATGTGTGTATGTGTTTGTATGTATCATAATATTAAAAACATCATCCAACTATGTAGGTATTTTCCACTTTGTCACAAAACTATTTTCATATTAATTTTATCCTTAATTTTTTTAAAATTTTCAATTAAGGACTTCCATCAATTTTTAAAACTTTTTATTCATATCTCTATCCAAATTTTACTTGTATTTTTAGGAGACGATATTATTTTGTGAAAAAACTTAACATTGTTTTCGTTAGATAACTTTAACATGGGTGCTTATTGAGAAATTAAAATAGTATGGTGATCAAATTGATACAAGAATAGTTTAGATACCAAATTGAGACTGCCACAATCATAATCATTTGGTGTGTATTTGAGGTTTGCCAATTATTTTTTACCCCATCTTGTATATTTTGAGTTACACATTATTATCTCATTTTTTATTTTTTTATTTACTTTTCATAACCTTTTCAACTTAAAAACAAGTTTTATAGTTTGTTTTTATGGCCATGTTTGGAAACGTAATTAAAATAACATTTTTTAAAAATTTAATTTTTTTATTAAGAATTTTTTTTAATGTTTTTATATAATTTAGATATATTAATCTCAAAAATAATTTTTAAAAAATAAAAAAAAATTATTTTAATAAATTTATAAATAAAAAACACTTTAGTTATTATTACAATTTCGAAGAAGCCCTAGATTACAAAATAAATAAACACCCTTATGAGTTGCTTTTGTTCTCTTTAGTTTCAAATTACAAATTAGGTTGATTTTATTTTATATGTAAAAAATCCTCTTTTTTTTTCTTTTTTTTTGCATTCGATAGGTTCAATTATCGATAACGCTTGATATTGCTAGCCATATAGAGACATTAATGATTTGTCACTTGTGAATAACGACTAGATTTTAGCATGTTTGATGATATAAAAGTCATACATACTCAAATATTACAAATTAAATTAAGTTATTATACCTATGATGTGTACTTGTCCATTTCAATTAAATTAAGTTCCTTTTTGGTACCAACAAATTTATTTTCTTCTGTATCTATAAATTCTTAAGAAAAATTTAATTAGGCCTTCAATTTGTAAAAACGTTGGAGAAAAGGCCATTAAGACAAAAAGGAAAAAGGAAAAGAAAGAAAAGATATAGAAATTAGACAATGTAATGTAATTTATATGTAGCACCTTCGAAAAGAAGCTTTTACATTACATTATAAATTACAATTGCGTTATAATTGCAATTGTATTCTAGCTTTTTTTTTTTTCCTCTTTCTTTATATAGTTGACAATCCCAAAATAATTTTCTTTACTCATTCCTCTTGAAGTAAGGTCAGGTTTGATTTTTCACACAAATTTTTTTATTATTTAATTATATATTATTAAGTATAATTCCAAATCAAACCATTAGATCAGGCATAAATTTTATTGAAAGATTTTAGAAGTATTTTTCTATATTTTAATAAAATTTTAGGTGAATTAGAGTTCAAAAAAACTTTATGATATAAGTTAAAATAGGATATAAAAATTTTATTAATTACTTTCTTTTGACTTATAAATTTCTTATTTGATAAGGATATAAGGATATGATAATTGTTTTGGGAATTTTTTAGTTATATAAGAATATTTAATGAGTTGTGATATAATTTTTAAGTGTGGTAAGAATTTATTAATGTTTTAAAAATCTATTTTTACAAGTTGTTGATATTTAATAACAGATTAGTTTTTAAGATTATTGGACAACATTGTAGGTTGTATATAAATTTTATATTATACATGTATTGTTTTCTTTTTTTCTTCTCTTTTCACACTAATATAAAAAATTAATTTATGAGTTTTATTTTTATTATTTTAGTTATAATTCAAAGTTTATCTGCGTTTAGTTAATATTTTATTTTTAATTAGGATCTAATATTTAGACCAGAATTTATGCTCACACTAGTATATTTTATTTTTTCAAATCATCATATTTTGTTTTCATCTTGTAGTTTTTACATATGTTTTATATGAATCGGAGCTATTAAAACAACTGTAATGATGCTAACACTTTTAATTTTATATCTTTCTAAATGCTATTGCCTAGCCGTTAGTGCAGCGAAGATGGATTACTAGTAAGCATAACACAAAATAACAATACCAAATAAATCGATACAAACTAAGTTCGGCCCATTAGGAACATCATTATACTTTAACTAAGCATATATTTAAAATTAGCATTTTAATGTGTCGTTGGTGGGTCATATTTTTTTTATAAAAAAATGGATCTGTGGGCTTTATCGATTCATTTTTATGTATAGAATAATTTTAAATATAAATAAAAAGTTTATATAAATATTTAATTAAATAAATCAATCAAATATTATTTAAAAAAAATTAACAATAACTAAAATTAAAAATATACAAATTAAAAGGTAAATGCAAATAAGATATTTAATCCTATAAAATAAAATACTTATCACATTGTATTTACTGAATTTGTTTATTGATATAATTTTTTTATTCATCTAAACAATAATGAAAATATTTTTTAATGAATTTCATTTACATAAAAAATAAAAAGAATTATAAATAAATCATAATAATATCTTAAAAAATTAAACATATATAAAACATTAAAAAAAACTCTCATTCCAGAAAAACTAAATAAAAAAATTATAAATTATAAATGAAAGATATTGACAAAAAAAGTTGTGCATGCATCCCAAAAGATATGAGTGGCATCCACTCGCTTAGGCAAATTTATAATATGCTAGCGATTTTTTTTAATATTTTAATTTTTAAAAAAATAAAAAAACCCTTGGTTCCACTAAAAAATAACCAAAAAAAACCAAGAGGCAACCATGAAAATACCCCTCCAAGGAAGTTTTAAGAGCATTTGCTCCTAAGGGTATTTAAACACTTTTACTGTTCATTTAAAAAGGAAATCACGACAAAGCTCCAGTACAAAAAAACTTAATTTTTCTTTCTGTCTAAAAGGTTATTTTAATAACTCAACTGTTTAAAAAAAATTAAAAAAAATCGTGCGCCCAATGATTTCTTAAAAGATATTTTATCCCTGTGAAAAGAAAAAAACACCCCCCCATTCCAAGGCTTCAGTTTTGTGTTGAGACCTTGAGAGGGGAAAAATGGAGAAAACATTCTGGACATAATCTTTTTCCCGTACATTTTAGATTTTCTTTTAATGTATTTATATCTCTTGAAGTGAGAAGCAAGTTAATCTCTCGAGGCAATTCCATGCTCCTTTTCATTTTGATTTCTTTAAACTATTTTTCATCTCAATGGAAATCATTGTTACTTGTAACATAATTAATTATAATATTTCATATCAATAAATAAAAAAATAATAACTGATTTTATTAAAAATATTAATTGTTAACTTATTATTTACATTTTAAATTGTTAGGCTCAAAAGTAAATTCACATTATCAAAAATAAAACTACGAGAACAATATAACTTAAAATAGATAATATATATTAAGTTGGACAGAATTATTATATTTGATATTGAGTCAATCTTATTAATTATTTGATTGTGGCAATGAAAAAATCAAGCTTTTTAAGAAATGAATTGTAATATTTCACATCAACGAATAAAGAAATGATACCTAGTTTTATTAAAAGTATTAATTATCAATTTATTGTATATATTTTGATATATCAAATTTATAAATAAACTTGTATTACTAAAAATAAAATTATAAAAACAGTAAAATTTAAAACAAATAATATATCACAGGTGGGTTAGGCTGTTATATTAACAATAGCGAAGACTTTCATGGATGAATTAAAAAAAAAAAAAGGGCACGCATAAGCCACGCGCCTTAATGCATGACATGCCTTGATTTCAACGAAAAAGAAGTTGCTCAACCAGAATAATTTTTTTAACTGAGGGACTAAAGTTACTTTTGACAATAATTCAAGGAAGGCAACTACCTTGCTACATTTTGCTTTTGTTCATGTGCTTTCATGTTAATTGAATTCGATTCTGGGCATTATGATGAGTCGTCATCATCGCCATGTTCTTTTGGACTCCATCATTGTTTCCCTTGGAGGTTTTCGTGCTGTCTCTTGACTTCCATGGCTTCAAGAACACTCAACTTTCCCTGAGATCTTAAGCGAGTTCATCCTTGATTTTGAAGCATGCCCTTCACACTTTATTAAAAAAGGTGCTACTATTCTAGCTTTTTTATAAGAATAGGTGCACATGATCATCTCGCCTTTTGCTACCCCCACTTATTCCAAAGAAGTAAAATTCACATGTTTCTACAATGTTTGTGTCGCTTACCATTCATTATTAAATCTGATTTGGAGTGGACTCGGTACAAGATCTGATTATGAGTTAACGGAATCAAACGAGATTAATTTTGGATTAATTTTTTAAAACTTGTTTCAAGTCTCGGTACAAGATCTGATTATGAGTTAACGGAATCAAACGAGATTAATTTTGGATTAATTTTTTAAAACTTGTTTCAAGTCAAGGGCATGTTCATCAAGATGCAAATATAATTATAATCTAACATATATAAAATTCTTTGTTTTTATTCTAAAATGTTCTTCTATTTTTGTTTGAACAATCATTGTAGAAGTACGAGGAATTTCTTCTTTAGGCTTTACATTTTTTTGTGAAAAATCTGGATTCATGTTATAAAATTATCCATTAAAAAATTATAAATAAAACAAGATAAAAAACCATTAAAAAATTATATAAAAAAAACAAGATAAAAAAATTTCTTGCAATATTTAAGAAATCAAGATTAAAAAAATAAAAATGTCGAGCATAACATTCCTTTGACGATATCATGGGCAATACTTGAGTTTCCGGATTCTTGTACCAATTTAAGGAATTTCTCAGGAACGAAAATGAGAGTATTATTAGGACATTATTCTAACAGGTTCTTCAATTTAAGGAATTCTTTTTTGTCTTGTGTTTTTTTTTTCAATTTATTTATTTATTTTTTGGCTTTATTTGAAATTAGCCTTAATGTTTTGTTTCCATGGCCTCGGTGGTGGGTTCCTGTGAAATCTAAAAGGCATCCTGTCATCTATATTGTGAAAATTTGTTGAGAAAAATTAGACATAAAAAAAAAAGGAGAAGAATTGGTGACTGGATCCACAAAAGAGCTTCGTCTTTGTTTTCATCACCCGCCACCTTGGATGGAAGCTCTCATTGGTACAATGACACCAAATTTAATTTAGTGGCCGCAATCACCTCTCTAATGTGGCAGCTTTCCTTGTATGCTAGCGCTCGTATGCTACTGTGTGAATAGTGTGTGAATTGCAGGTATAGATATATTTTTTAAAATTTAATTAAATTTTTTTTTTATAAATTTATATTTTTTTTTTAAAATTTCTTCCTCCTGATCCCAAGAGAAATATAACTAGAAAAAAAATGATAAAAAAAAGAGATAAACAGTTTAATTGGGTTAGCTTATTATAATTGTATCTATAACTTGAGTTGCAAACTTAGTATATTAATCCGAGTCAATCCAATATGTTATTATCTCAATATTATAAAAAAAATTAATCTTAATTTTTTTTTATAAAAAACAAAGTATATTTTTAACAACCATTCAATTTATTTTTAGACCTGTCAAATTGATTTTGTCATATTGTAATAATTCTTATACTGTTTAATTTGAATTTTGAGTTAAACAAGAAGTCAGGTCATCACAATTTTCATGTATTACTTATTTTTTTTCATTTTAAATTTATTCCAAGATTATTTGATGATTCTTTAATTTATTTATGAATTTCATCTAATTGTGGCCTAATGAAATTCTAATTCAGGATATTAGAAGGAATGAGAAAAGATATGTGCTAATAACTCAATTAGATTAGTTTATTCTAGTTCACACCAAGTCATGAGTTTAAAGTGCTAACTTGAGTTAATCTAATATATCACCACTTTAATATTAAAAAAAAATTATCATCATGAAATTTCTTAAATACAAACCACGATTTTACAATTCATTTGGGTTGTTTTTAAACTCACTAAATCGACTCTATCACATTGTGATAATTTTTATGTGATTTAATTTGAAACTCGAGTCAAGTAAGAAGTCGGATCGTGATAAATCCCATATTTTAACCTTTTTATTTTAAATTTAGTTTTTGGTTCTCTAATAACCTTTTGGTTTAGTCTCAAGTTTCATCCCACCCAATCAAAATGAAGACTCAATCGAGGAAAGGAGAAGAGATAGGGAAAAAAAAGAAGATAAATGACCTCATTAGATTAGCTCATTGCGACCATGTTTCTTACCTAACTTAATCTAATATGTTGTTATTTTAATATTAAAAAAAATATTATTTTTAATTTTTTCAAAATCAAATTATATTTTTACTAATCATCGAGACTACCTTCCAATTTACCAAATGAGTTTTATTATGCAGTGACAACTCTCACTTAATTTAGACAATGAATCAAATTAAAAGATTTCAAAGTTACTATTTAGGTTAGATTTAATTATACTATTAAAGAATTTTTTATTTTTAAGAAAAAAAAAGTTTGAACATCTTTACATTATTATTATTATTATTTACAAGGTTGCACTTATAGTTTCTTAAAATTATATTTAAGAAGCCCATTACCACCGCTTCCAATCCATGCCTGCAATCCACTGTTAGCATCAAAATAGTGATCAACTAAAAAGAATTTTTTATTAAAACTAGATCCAAATAAAATTTTATATTTTACCATTAATTTTCTAATTTCTTAATCAGATATTATAAGCTTTTTTCAAAGCTAAAAACAGATTATCTTAGCATATAACATTTAACGTGATGATTTTAAAGCATTCTTTTCCTTTTATACAAAAATAGCAAGTGAATTGCTTATAAGCCATTTGGTAATTGCTATTTCCAGCACCCGTTTGGTATTGAAGGTTTTTTTTTTTTTTTGGTAAAAAAAATGGATCCCAACCTATCTGAGTAATTAAAGGCTCGTTGTGGGGTTCACGTGGACACTACAACTAAAAATTGAAAAACTAAAAAAGTGGAAGAACTTCAAGCCCGTTATCATTAACTTCTATTTCCATATCTATTTTAATAGATTATTTTTTAACCTTCCCCGTATAACTACAGCATTATTTAATATTATAATAACAATTACTTTTTAAAGTATTTTTTAATTAAAAATATATTAAAATAATATATTTTTTTATTTTTAAAAATTTATTTTTGATATTAGTATCTCAAAACAATAAAAAAAAACAAAAAAACTAGTTAAAAATTAAAAATTTTAGATCTCAGTGAAAACACAACCTAATTACATAGCCAAATAGGCTCAACAACACAATGACAACTACTGGAACCATATTTTTATAGATGCAATCATGCCAAACATATTTTTAATATAAATATTCAATATTTTAACAATTAATTTCATTTATGAAGCTTAAATTTAGTAGGGTTGTCAAACCCCCTTTTTAAGAAATAGTCTATTAATAAATCTTTAAAAAACCGATCCATTAAAGGTAAATACAAGTTATAACTCAAAAACTCTACTAATTAAACATAACAAATAAAAAATTTATTTGTTTTTTATTTTAAAAACATATATTTACCTCAACGAGGGGCGCCTTTCCTTTAGGCGTAAATAAATAAATTCCACGGTATTATTTTGTCCAAAACAATCAAAGCCACCTCTTTTACCTTTCTACCCCTGTCCTCCCCCCCTGCCTAATCCTGGACCGCGGACTCTGCTCTTGAGAGCTACATAGCAACCAAATCCATTGGAGCGATGTAGTCACTCTTTTTTAAGAAAAACACAATTTAGTCCTTTTCACATCAAGATTTGTTAATTAGCACCTGTGCTTTACTATCCTATGCAAATCCAGTACGTTCTATCATTAAAATACAGTTATAAAATATAGTCAACCCTACTCAAAGCTCCGGTCATGTACTGGGCGAGTTGATCCACGAGTCGATGAGTTTATTCAAGCTATAATTTGTAATTATAATAAAAAAAAACTATGGAACAACATGTTGAGGTGTTTTTTGAAAAACAAATTTCATTATGGTAAGAAAAAAAATTGATTCAAAGAAAAATAATTACTGAATTAACTTAATTAACTAAGTCGGCTTCTATAACTATCCGATTAAGTAATGAAAACTCAATGATAAGATTTAATCAATTAAAATATAAGAAAAATCCCTTTATCACAAAACCAATGAATCACCGACAAGCATAATGACAATAATAGTTTCAAGAGAGAGAGTGAGAGAGATGGTTGTGATTTACGTGCAGTCGCTAATAGTATTTCAGGGAGGGGCAAGCAAACAAGTGGATCAGAAAGTCAAGGGACTAACTAATATTTTAGAGAATAGAGGGACCGAAATACAGATTGCTTATAAATACAGTAATTAAAGTACGTATAATTTACTTAAAACCAATTAATAGGGAGGCACACAGGAGGGGCAGATCTAGGAATGGAGATGTGTATTTAAACATCGCCCCGCTCTCTCTCTGCTCTCATTCCAGCATCCAGTTAACAGAAGACGTCAAACAAATTACTCTCTTGATCTCTCTCTTTACATTCCGAGGTACCATTCCAATTTCATTTCTCTCTTTCTTCTAATTTAATTATGAAATTCGTTTAGGTCCGATGATATTCAGCGCAATTTTACTCCTCGATCTGTTGTTTGAAAAATGGATCTGATTGGTTGGAAAGTCATAAGATCTACCGACGTTTTTAGCTTTGAATTCTACTGGATCTGCTTCCAAACTGATTCTAGCTCTTAATTTCTGTTCGGATCTTAGCATTCTAGGCTGTAGTAGTAAGTTGTAGTTTGTTGTTTCATTTTTTTATTTGTTTCATTTTTTTATTTAATTTATTATCGAATATCCAAGCAAATGAGTCAAAACGTATGAGAAGTGCAACATTTTCTAAGATCCAGGAGGGACTAGGACTTGATTCAAAGTCTAGATCTAGCTCAACATATTGAAAAGGGTTGGAATGGTATCGATTGTGTTGTGGGAAATGGACTCAGTTTTGTTGTTTGACGTTGTCATGTGCTGATTTGATACATCATTGTGTGTGTGTGTGATTTGTGAATTTACAAGCGTTATTGTTGCTTATCCATTGATCTGCTAGAGTAGGTTAGAGTTTGCTTATTCGTTTTTTATTTGTTTTCCTTCATAATGATGGATCAATAAATGAACCTTGTTCAGGTTGTAAACTTAGAGGAGGAAAATGGTGAAGATCTGTTGCATTGGAGCAGGGTATGTAGGCGGGCCTACAATGGCTGTCATTGCACTCAAGTGCCCGGATATTGAGGTGGTGGTTGTTGACATCTCTGAACCTAGGATTGCAGCCTGGAACAGTGACCAGCTCCCCATCTATGAGCCAGGCCTTGATGATGTGGTGAAGCAGTGCAGAGGCAAGAACATCTTCTTCAGCACCGATGTGGAGAAGCATGTTGCAGAGGCTGATATAGTTTTTGTTTCAGTCAACACCCCAACTAAAACTCAGGGTCTTGGAGCTGGTAAAGCTGCAGATCTGACATACTGGGAGAGTGCTGCACGTACTATTGCTGATGTGTCCAAATCTGACAAAATAGTTGTTGAGAAATCAACAGTCCCAGTTAAGACTGCTGAGGCTATTGAAAAGATTTTGACCCATAACAGTAAAGGGATCAAATTCCAGATCCTCTCAAACCCTGAGTTCCTTGCAGAAGGAACTGCAATCGAAGATCTGTTTCAACCTGATCGTGTCCTCATTGGAGGAAGGGAAACCCCAGAAGGCCAGAAGGCAATCCAAGCATTGAAGAGTGTCTACGCTCACTGGGTTCCCGAAGACCGCATCCTAACCACTAACCTTTGGTCTGCAGAGCTGTCCAAGCTTGCTGCCAATGCCTTCCTGGCCCAAAGGATTTCCTCTGTTAATGCCATGTCAGCACTCTGCGAGGCAACTGGGGCTGATGTTGCTGAGGTGTCCTATGCTATTGGCAAGGATTCAAGGATTGGTCCCAAGTTCTTGAGTTCTAGTGTTGGTTTTGGTGGGTCCTGCTTCCAGAAGGATATTCTGAATCTTGTTTACATATGTGAGTGCAATGGCCTTCCGGAGGTAGCAGAGTACTGGAAACAAGTTATCAAGATCAATGATTACCAGAAGAGCCGATTCGTGAACCGTGTTGTTTCCTCTATGTTTAACACGGTTTCTCAAAAGAAGATTGCCATTTTAGGTTTCGCTTTCAAGAAGGATACTGGCGACACAAGGGAGACCCCTGCCATTGATGTGTGCAAGGGGCTGTTGGGAGACAAGGCTATCTTGAATATCTATGATCCACAGGTCACAGAAGACCAGATTCAGAGGGATCTCATCATGAAAAAGTTTGATTGGGATCATCCTCTCCATCTCCAGCCAAAGAGTCCCAAATCTGCTGTTAAGCAAGTGAGTGTTACTTGGGATGCCTATGAGGCAACAAAGGGAGCCCACGGTATTTGCATCTTGACGGAGTGGGATGAATTCAGGACTCTCGATTACAAGAAGATATTTGACAACATGCAGAAACCAGCTTTTGTGTTCGATGGAAGGAATGTAGTGAATGCGGACGAGCTGAGGAGGATTGGATTCATTGTGTACTCAATTGGCAAGCCACTGGATGCATGGCTCAAGGACATGCCTGCTATTGCATAAGAGAGATGCTGATTGGTTAGCCCATGCAACTGGTCACCCAATTATAGTACGAGGCAATGAATCTGATTCTTTACCTTTTCTTTTATCGAGTATTGTCATTGTTTCTTGCTTCCATCTAGGACTTTGGCAGCATGCATGACTGCCATGGTGAAAGCAAGATGCTTTACATTTTGCCTTACGTTGCGTTTCCTCACCTACCTGTCATTTGGTACTTGTTTAGAAAAGTCGATTTTATGTTTATTTGGCTTAAAGTACTGTCATAAATGAAATGTTGAATTCAATAGATCATTGTTATCTTACACACTTTCCGAATGCCAATTCAGCACTGCTAATTCCTTCGAACTCTCTGTGATAGTTTTATTTTATGTTTTATTTTGGATTCTTTGGTTTGCATTTTTGAGCCACATGACGAGTACTTGGTGCTGCTCATGCCTGGTGGGATTGGTTTTGGTCATTTACTTTGAATGGTCGAGTCCCATTTGTTTAAAGAAGAGAAATTTTATTGGAGGGTATAGTAGTGGTTAAAAGTATATTAAAATAATTTTTTATATTAATATATTAAAACAATCTAAAAATATATATAAACATTTAAATTTTAGACAGCTCCCGTTAAAAACGAAATTCTAAAAGGTGACTGGGGCATCTTGCTCTCTTTTAGGAGATCTGATCAGATAATTCTGCTTCGCGTTTCCTGGGTTCGCGTATAGAGGCTACCGACAAAAATATCCTCTAATCGCTTCAGTCTACTTGTAATGAAATCTTTAGACAGTGACGAAAGCTTTAGATAGCACCAATTTGTTTTCATCACCAAAAGGGTACGCTTCGACATATTCGATGTTTCTTTTTCTTTGTTTTTGAATGACCTGATGTCATGAACTCGAAAAGATGCAGAGAGTTGATAACGAAAATAATTAAACGATAAAGCTCCATCAAGAGATAATAAATTATTTATAGAGAGGACCAATTCCATTTGGGATTTGAAATGCATTAAATTAACACAACAAAGTAAAAGAAGTCGATGTTTTACTGTACACATATATTTTCCATAGTAAGATGACTGTTTTCTATAGTAAGATTACAGTCTATAGCATAACCCAATATAAATTGCTTTAAAGTGGTATTTTTATAGTAAGATGATTGTTTTATTTTTTTAATATTTTTTTTTCAATTTCATTTTTTAATATTAATTTACTTGGAATTGTTCTTCATATTTATTTTTTATTTTTTTATCTACAAGATTATTTCACTTGTATATTCATAGTTGTGAAATTAATGAGTTAAATTTCATAGTAAAATGACTGTTTTATTTTTTTAATATTTATTTTTTAATGTTGATTTACTTGGAATTGTTCTTCACATTTATTTTCTTTGCCTTTTTGTCTACAAAATTATTTCACTTGTATATTTATGATTGTGAGATTAATAAATTAAATTAGATTGATTTAAATATTTTTTTATTATATTTTTTATTAAATTTTTTTCAGCTTTACATTTTGATATTCTATTATTTGATAATAGAATTTTATTATTTTATTCAATTTATTTTTTGATGTGGTTATTTTAGTAGCACATCAAATTATAAATTTAACATGTTTACATAGATGAGCTCAAATTAATATTTTTTTTACTTTTTTTAAGTTATTTTTTTATCATTTTATTTTTTATTATTGTATTTTTATTTATTTTATTAAAATTATATAAACTTATTAAAATAATCAAGTTAATTTCCCAAATCTTGGTTTGTTTTTGCTTTTTTAAAAGCACTTGTGTGGCCCTAACAATTTTGTTTTTACAATGAGAAAAATTTGAGTTGGCACGCGGTGTAAAGAATACCATGGCTTTTGCACATGTGAGATGCATACGCACACAGAATGAGACCTACGGAGAAAAAGTTGAATCTAAAAGGGTATCTGGTTTCTTCAAAAATTTATTTAAATGACCTAAAAGGGCATGCATTTTTTTATAAATAATATTAATATCTCAGAGTGTCTTCGCAATTTTTGAAAGTTATTTGTTTTTTTTTAACCAATTTTATGATCACATTTTAAATATAATAAGATTGTTTACCAAAGTGCTATCTTTTCTAAAATTTGATGACCAAAAGCTTTAATGCTGGATTGAAAACATTGTTACATTTATTTAATAAAATAATAAAAACAAGATAACGTTGAGACTAGTTTAATTCCTTTTATATTGTTAAATTACAATAATCTAATTATATTTACCATCTAAATATTTAAAATTTTGAAAGAAATACCTTTTATATTTAGGTTATATTTGTTTTTTGGAATTTATTTTTTGAAAAATCACTTTCTAAATTTTCCTTTTTATATTTAGGTTATATTTGTTTTCTGGAATTTATTTTTTGGGAAATCACTTTCTAAATTTTCTTGTGTTTATTTCTTATTAAAAAAATTGATCAATGAAAAATACTTTCCAATCAAAGAAAAATTTAGTTTGATTTCTAAAAAAGTGTTTTTATGAAAAATTTAGATAGAAAACATTTTTTAGAAGTTGTGAAAAATTTAAAAATCTCAAATTATTTACTGATTATATTAAATTTGGTTATCAAACTTTTGATTGTTATATATTTTTTTTTGAATATTTATTTTTAATTTTATTTTTTAAAATTTAATTTTTATATTAATTTTAGTCCTTATTTTTTACTTTAGTTTTTGACATCCAAAAAAAATTTAACAGATTCACCTCTCTTTAACTTTAACTTGTTTCTTAAATACTATTATAAATTTTTATTTGAATTTTACTAATTTTTTCAATTATTATTTATTTTATCTGAAAATAAAAATATTAACAATAAATGGTTTCTGAAATTTTAATGAAATTGGTTATTTATTATTAAAATATTTAAATATATTTGGAACATGTTATTATCTAATTTATTTTTATTTTTAACAAAAACAATGCTTTTAATTAAAAACATTGTATTAACAAAGATAAACAAGAGATATATTAATAAAAAAAATTAATTTTATATAAATAAATCCAATACAATTGTTATGATAATGCCAAAAAAATTTTGAGACCTAAAATATTTATTTATGTTTAAAAAAACCTTGGTTCCCAGAGCATAGCGCGAGCATACAAATTGATATTATAAAAAAATCTCATTTTGTGTTGAAAATGCCCTTAATATATTAAAAATTATAAGGATATTCTAAATATAAAAAGTTTTATTTTGAAATCTTCAAAAGTTTGAATGAATTTTATAATATCTCAAGAATGTCAATAAGATTTACCCAATTTTTTTGTAAGTAAACATTTTTTTTGGATAGCATTTGATTTGTATATTCATAAATTTTACTTTCACAAAATAATTTTAATTTTTTAAAATAAAAAATGCTGCAATCAAAGTGTACTTAGAGAAAAAAAAAAGAGCAAATAAGATTGTATCGTTCATTATAAGTGAAAAAGACAACCATTTTTTTGAGCTTTTTAAAATTAACATTGTTAAAAAAAATAAAAAAGTAACACAATCCATAAAATATATAGAAACATAATATAATTTAGCATATTGCATACCACATTTATAACTCATGAGTCACGTGTGTCGCAGATGACTCTCATTGAATTAAAACTCCAACCTCCATTTTTCTTCCAATTTCTTTTTGTACTTTTACTCTTTTTTTGTTCCCTTATCCTACCATCATTGCTGCCCACCCATCTCTCTCTCTTCCCACCTCGATACACCTATTACCATTACAAGATATGACAAACTATTTCTCTATAACTATAACACCACCCTTCTCCCTCTCTTTCCATTACAAGATATGACAAACTATTTCTCCTTTCACTGGAAGTCCCTGTTACCACCACAATTTAGCAATGCCACCATTACCAACTTTTAATATTTAAAGATATATTACAAACTTTTTTTTATATATAAATCTCATAGGATTTGTCTTAATTCATGGCAATTATTTATTTTGATTATTTTAGGATATAAGGTTAGGGTTTTTTAGGATAACTCAGGATTATTTCTTATTATTTATGAAGAAAATTAATGAATTGGTGTGTTGCGGATCTCGTATGTGACTCATCGAAGTATGTTATTTTTCTAAGCATTTTTTGAATTGTGTTGTATGCCCTATTTTCTTTTACTGTATTAATTTAATAAAAAAGTTCATTAACCCCACAAAAAAATGCACCATCTTGATCTTTTTTTTCCACAAAAAAATGCACCATCTTGATCTTTATAGTCATAAACCCCACAATCAATTTAATAACTTTTTTTAAAATTTTTTTTCTCTCTTATCGTTTGATTTCCCCTCCTTTTTTAATCTCTGCTCGATCTATCATTCTCACTCTTTGTTTTTTTAGATTATTTTTGAATTATGATTCTTGTGTGTTTTAAGAATAAAATAAAAAAAGATATACAATCAAGAAGATAAAACATAGTGTGTGTTATGCATAAAAAAACTCAAGAAAATATTTACAGGATATTATATTTCTATGTTTGTTTAGTGTACAATGAATATATTCAGTAAATTTAAAAACTTATTTCATTTTAAAAAAATTAATTAAAAAAATTATAAAAATATTTACATTAAATAATCTATTAACACATTTTCACTCACTTCTATTATCTAATTACTTCAACCACTATAATTATCATCTCATAACCTTGTCGTAAACAAATTATTATGATTATCTCTATTATTATTATCATAACCCCACGACCATCCCTATTATCATTTCATTTCCACTGCCATAACTTTATCGTAGTCACCACTTTTTGACCATTAAGCACACCATTTCACCTTCATTTTCATTTGAACCTTTACTATCTTTAACATTGCAATTAACAACACTATCGTACTCCTATTATTTTGCTATTCTCACCTCTATTTTATATAATCACCACCAATGTTATCTCTACTACTTTGAATACTATTACTGTATTCACTCCATCATCACACTTCATTATCGTTATTAGTATACCCAATATTTCAACAAGCCAAAGTCCTTCTTCATATATAAAGAGAATTTTTTTTTTATGTTTTAACAGGGGAAAGTTTGTGTGTTAAATGAGTTGTCATCTAATATTATAACAATTAAAAAACCCTAACATCATACTCTTCACTAAATGTATTGAATTAAAGGAGAGGTAATGAGAGGACAAAAACATCTTACTCTTTGTTAGCTTGTGATATCACAATCACATCTTCGAAATAATAAGAAAGTATACTAATGAAAACTTTGACATCAAAATCTCCCTCCCTCTCTCTTCAAATAATTATCCAATTACTGAAAAGAAAAACACTTTTTTCAAATGTGGCTAAAAAGTCCAACTCGCCATATGATATAAATGATGCCAAAACAAAGGTTCTTCGCCAATAAAGGCAAAACGCAATTATTGGGAAAGACGCATCATGAGCATGTCCCCTCTATAGAAATTATTGGGGCAGGTACATGAGGACTTCAAGGGACAACAACAAACCTTTAATACTTAGCTTTTTCCACATCCCTATAATTATGATGTGTTATAAGATAAGGGATTGATTATGGTAGAAAAAAGTTACTATCACCTTAAAATATTTTATTTAAAATAAGTTGCATTGCTAACTTGTTTTTTATTTCTAATAGTTTGTTATATCTAATCTACCAATGGTCTATCTATCTGGGTGATAATAAATGTATTTTAATGAGTAACCTTAGGTAGTTGGTTTAAACATATTATAAAGTTTAGTTCATTTTTGTCACTCCTAATTATTATCTTTTGATAATATTTAGTAAACTAATAAGTCTAAATTGAATGCTCCTCCTCATAACTTGTGACCAATAATCTATCAAGTCATGTTAGTGAATAATCAATGTGCTTATGCTTGGCTCATTGAAACCTACCTTAATCATAGAAAAGGTCCATAGATAATATCTTGATACAGTTCATTCGCGATAACTATTGAATGAGGATTTTATGCCTCAGTCTTTCCAAGAAAATCTACTGATTGACCCTTTTTAGGTTCATTACCGTTTAGGTGTGCTATTTAACATTCATCTTTGATTATTTTTGTTTTGTTTTGGTTGACCCTCATCTTGATGAGTGAACTACTCTAAATGCTCTGAATGAAAATAAATATTTATAATTTGGCTTGATTTGTTTTTTTTTTAGTTTTTATCAAGATACAAACTTAACAAAAAATACTTGTCAATGTGAATTTGCTTTTTAAAAATAAGAATGTACATATATAGAAATACGTGAAAAAGCAATAATGCAGATGTACAAAGTGATAATTACATTATTTTGATGCAAATAAAAATAAAATAAAATAAAACAAAACAAAATGTATATAAATGAAAAAAATTTTATTTCTAAAAATGAATTTTTTTCACATATAAACTCATGTAAAAAGGCAACATCATATTTAAAAAAATGAATTTAACACTATTACAAAGCTAGTAAAAATAAAATAAAACAAAAATAAAATATAAGTGAAAAGTTCTTGATTTTCAATTATGATTTTTTTTCACATATATGCTTATATAAAAAGACAAGGATGCATTTTATGAAATGAACTAATGCTATTGTGAAGCTATTAAAAATAATATAAAATGAAAATGCAAGAATAGTGTAATGTAACATGTTTTTGCATTTTTTAATACTAAAATCATGCAACAGAAAATGAAAAAAGGGGGAAGGGAAAGGAAAAGGATAGGGCTAACTTAGGGACTGATTCCAAACGAGGGAGAGGTTTTGGGTTTGTCTCTGGTGACAAAGAGGATAACAATGCTCTTGATTGTGGTATTATAGCTAGTATTCAATTCAGAATCTGGTGAGAATAACAAGTTGTTTATGAAACCCTAGAAATTTTATAATTTAAATATGTAGATATATAACCTATCATATAAATGTTAGGCTGAAAGTGATATATAATAGAGGGGATGACCGCTCTAAAATGAATTTTGTTTTAGAATCCATAAAGATAGAGAAACTAGTAACGTGTTTTGATGAATACAATAATGAGAGAAATGAAAAAATATTTCTGAGAAATAAGAGAGGTAATAAAGAATACATTATAGCAAATGATAATTCAATAAAAATGGAAGGTGCAAGTATCAATTAAAAATCAGTGATAATTCAATAGAATACATTAATGCAAGTATCAATTAAAAATCAGTGACGTTACTTTGAAATAATAATAATACCCGATAAATAAATAAAGATAGAAATTTTAAAATGAGTATATTCCAAAATAATAAAATGATCTTAAAGGTTTAAAAGGATAATTGATATTATTTTTATGTGAAGATTGAACAAGAAAATTTGGATCATTGATAAAAAGTCAAGAATTGACTAATTTTACATTAAAAAGTAGAGCTCTCAATCCAATCGTTAGATTGAAATGAAATTTTACATGAAATCTATTAATATGTTTTCCTATCTCATCCTAATAGAAGGTTGGCAAAGACTAGTGATTTAAGTAGAAATAAACAGGATAGTTTACATGAAAAATAAAATAAAATAAATAAATATAATTAGGGGAAAATATGCCTTTAAAATAGCAAAGGTCACTGATTTGGCTAGAGAGAGGTGTAGAATTTATTTGAACTTGAAAACAACCTTTTTGAATATTGGACTCTGTATGAAAGTTTTAGGTCTATGTTTTAACTTTCTATCCATATAGAGCAAATCTTAATCCAAGTTCTAGAGCTCCAGTTATGATTCAATAACCAAATGGTGTTGTAGTTTGGACTAAACCAACATCTCTTTTCTAATCTTAGTCATCTCTTTATCTTTTCAATTTCAGTAGTTAAACTCATCAATCAAACTCTTGAATTATGTGATAAACCTGCATTTAAGATGAATATTTACCATAAATTAAAAGTATCTTATATTATTAGATATATTATTATAAAACATGCTCTAATTAAGAAATTATTGATAATTCAAGTGAAAAATAATGATATAAAACCTTAATAAAAATATACTTTTAAGTACTAATTACCTTACAATCATGGATGCCTATTACATGCTAGGAATGTTCTTCTCGTTTTAATCATTTTGCTCACAATCACAGACCTAAAATTTTTAAGCATTAAAAAAATATATATAGGTTACGAGTAACTTTTTGACATTGTTAATAAACCTAGTCTAGCAAGTCAAACTTGAAAACTCTCGAACTCCCTAAACTATCTTATATTTAATAATACAAAAAAGAAAACATTTGTAAAACCTAAAAATAACCTAATATCAAAATGTTTAGTAAATTGTAATCGTTGTTTCCTAAACAAAAATTCATTATGATCTTAAAAGTAAATTTAAAATATCATAATATTTTGTATGTGGTTAAAGAAAAAAATTGATAAATGTCATAAAATTATATAAAAAAATGTAATAAAAATCTTAAAGAACATAAACTTTATGTTAATTAAATATTCATGATATTTTTTTCATATTAGTTAAAAAACAAAGTTTAAATTTCCATAAAAACCTATAATATTATTTGTGAAAGATGACAAGATTGAATAATAACTTTTTTTATAGTGCATTTAAATCTAAACTAAAAAAAATTTAAAAAGCAAAAAAAAAAAAAAAAACCATGCGTATGAGCCTGACCTACATGACTGAATTTATTGGGACTATAAAAAACAAAGTTCAACTGTGAGCCTCTCATCGAAGAGCCACATCAAGACTTTATTTGTTTTATATTTTTATAGAAAAAACAAGCAAACAACGTCATCATCTTTCTAGAATCCAGCAAATATGGAGGTGGATGAAAAATAAAAGATTATAATTTTTGTTATTTAAAATTCCATTTTCAATCATTTTTTACTTGGAAAAAAAAGCTAAAAAAGCTCCTTAAATACCTAAACAAACCCATTTATAGCATCAAACAACCTAAAATTGAATTGATAAATTGAAAATCAAAACTGAAGTTGAGAAAAACTTCTCTGGCCTAGATCTACCATATCATGTAAGGGGAAGCATAAAAAATACCATAACGAAACTCCTTTCATAGAAAAAAAAACCCTTTGACACTTAGATCAATCTTTTTTTATGAACATAATTGGTGTCAATCGATCATTTTCTCTGTCCTCATCATTTCAGGCAAGTTTTTTTTCTCAATTCATGAATTGAAAAAAAAAAATTTAAACCAAAATAAAATTATTGTCAACGTGGGGTTATGAATAAAATTTCAATGTTTTAAATTTTAGTCTCCTATCTCTAGATGTTGTATCTTTATCATTATTGCAAGTCGAATGTCTTGTAATTAGTCTATAGAAGGGCTTGATTAAAAAGAATAGAAAAGGTTAGGGAAAAACAAAACAAATATGATGTGTTAGGTTTTCTATTCATATGAACAATGAACCTATCACCTCATGTCTTTAGATTTTTAGTACTAGATCATTGCTCGTGTTATGCTACGGGTCAGATTAATTTTTTTTTGGACATAAAAAATTCTCAGGTGTTATTAATGTGTTTTTTAATATAAAAAATTTAAACTATACGAGAATTAACCTGATACGACCCAATCAACTTGACAAGTTCAAAAACAACCTGAACAACTAATAAAAATGTAGCTTGACTGAAAAAATCAACATGACACCTTCCTTTTCTTTTTCTTTTTAATATTGAGACAATATATTACATCGATTCGAATCAACTCGGGTTAACCTGTCAAATATATTACTTGGATCAGGAGACCCTGATAACCCTATAAAGAGTAAATAATAAAAAATATTAAATCCAATCAACCTAATTTTAAAGGATAAAATTAAAAATAAAATTCAACTAAAAAAAATAAACTGAATCAACTCAAGTTAATCTGTCAAACCTAGATCATGAGACCAAGATAAACCCATATAAAGCAAATTATAACAAATTATGAAGATCGATTATTAATGAAGTCAATGTTTAAAGATGAAATTAAAAAGGAACATAAAAAAACACCTAAGTCAATTGACCAAACCTATGACTCGAGTTATAAAATTGAGATACCACATAAAATGTTAACAAAAATAAATTATGAAGACCAATTTCCAATCAATTAAAGGATGAAATTGAAAAAACATCAACTAAACAAAGGACAAAAAATCCTAAATCAATTGATGTAACCCGTGACCTGAGTTATAAGACCGTGATAACTTTATACAAAAAAAATAAAAAATAGTAATAATTATAAATCTCAATTCCCAATCAAATCACTGTTGAAAAATTAAATTAAATTAAATTAATAATAATAAAGGGATAAAAAATTAACCTGAGTGAACCTGAGTTAAGAGATTGAAATAACTTTATAAAAATCAAAGAAAAAAATAATATAAAATCTAATTATCAATCAATCTAATATTGAAACATCAAGTGAAAAAAATATTCAATTAAAAATAAACAAAAAAAACCTGAGTTAACTTAATTAATTTGCAAAATTCATGACTCAGTTATGAGACTTTGATAATAACCATATACAATAAATAAAAAAATAATTATGAATTTTAATTTTTTATTAAATCAATGTTAAATGTTGAAATTAAGAAAAAAAATAATTTAAAAAAATTAAAAAATAACTTAAGAAAACTTGGGTTTAGAATATTGAGATAACTCTACAAAAATCAAGCAAAAAATAATACTATAAATTTTAATTCTCAATTAACCCAAATGTTAAAACATTAAATTGAAAAAAAAATCAATAAAAAAATAAAAAAACTCGAGTCAATTTAGTTAGCCCGCAAAACTTACAACTCGAGTCATGAGATTATAATAATCTCATATAAAATAAATCAAAAAATAATTATGAATTCTAATTCCTAATTAACCTAGTGTTAAATGATGAAATTGAGAAAAAAATTAAAATTAAAATAAAAAATAATTTAAGTCAATACAATTAACTCGCAAAATTCACGAAATGTGTCATGAGACCGAGATAATTTTATAGAAAACAAATAAAAATAAATTATAAAATCTAATATCTAATAAATTCAATATTAAAAAATATAAAAATACTCTTAAAAATTACAAGAATCAAAGAAAAAACCTTTACATTAAAATTCAACGGTTGATCGCTACATTAAAATTCAAAACTTTTCTGGTATATGCTAATTAAAATAAAATTAGATCGCTATTTGAAGGTGAGGGAATACCATAATTCAATTTGTAAACATTTAAACATCAAAATAAATTAATCAATTTTCGTAAAAAATTCAATTTCCCTTCGAGCCCACCGTTTTGTCAAACTACCAAACACCATCTTCCATGTCGCACACAAGAGACAAGAGTATCTCGAAGGGCCAAATTTTAAGACGCCACTATGGCTGCTCCACGTGTCAAAATTCTGTTTTTTCATAAACTTCCTTACATCATCCTTGCCATCATTAGTTAAGCTAAGGCCACCAGCGCACGAGTCGTTTTCCAGATCTGTCCTTGGAGATCCCAGAATCCTTACGTGGCAATTTTCGTAATTCCTCTTCAGATCCTTTCCTCATTTGGTATTTTCAGCTCTTTTCACAGCGAGCCTCGAGGACCCTCTCCTTGGATCACCGAACAGACCCCTAAATTTCCTATAAATCGTGCCCTAACCCTGCCAATCCTCGATCCCATATCTTCATTCAATTCAACTTCCAAAGTCTCCAATTTTCTTTCATTTTGATTCAATTCGATCTTGTATTCTTTCAGTTCGCTCTTTTCTCTATCGAGCGAACCTACTTTTACCCCTTGCCGTGCTCTCGATTCATTTCTAGGGTTAGGGTTTTGAGATTCTCCTTGATTCTTTGATTCCGAAGTGGGTTTTGTTCGATCTTCAAGTCTAATCTTGTATATTTGAATTTCATTGCTTAAATTTATCTGGGTCAGTTTAACATCTAAAAAATTTCTGAAATTTTGAAAATTCACGGTTCTTATTAATTCTTCAACTTTATCCATTTTCTGTTTGATTCAATTGTTTTCCCTTCTGCCCCTTGTTTGTTACTTTTTTATTTTGTAAAGTTGTGCTAATACGATAATACAAACTAGGGATCTATAATTTTTTTTATTTGTGAATTAGGGTTTTTGGTAAATTCGATAATTTCAATTTCATCAATCCTGTTCAACGACCAATTTTAGAAAAGGTAAGATCGAGCCCCTCTAGCTTATTCAATATTGAATTTTTTTTTCAAGTAATAAATTTAGTTGTAGATGGTTATTTTTGATTGGTTATCACTTTCTTTTATTATAAAAATAATAATTTTATTACACTCGAATTAATAAAAAAATTGGTTTGCTAATAACATCATTAATTAATTTTAAATAAAATATTTTTCATGGCTTGTGAAATAAAAGTGTGCTAATATCAAGAAATGAAGTTCGTAGAGGGAGCGCATAATGGCTACATATAGTAGTATATGTTGGCCCTTTTTGTTAGTATGGTAGATACTAAAATTCCCATATGCTTGAAAGTCCTTAATCGCTATCCTTTTGGTAATTTGGGTAGTTTCCACTTTAGCTTCTTCTTGTTTGTTTATGTGAAAAGAATCTTACCTTTCTATCTTCAACTTTTCAGAAATGTAAGAAAATAGTAAGAAAAGTCGCCCTTCTAGGCAGCTGATGTCATAATTTTTGTGGGATAGTGTATATTTTCATTTCTAGAAAACCAGTCTGCTGTTGTGTTTTCGTGAAAGCATCTGATACTTTGAATCTTTTCTTTGTTTCTGTGTTTCTAATATGAGTGAAGATGATTCTGATTTGCAGATAAAATTAAAATGATTCACAAACGTGCTTTTTCTGATGATAATTTATATGAGTTTGCTTGTAAGCACCCCAGACAAATGGAGCGCATTGATCAGATTGCTCCTATTTTCCCATTAGACAGCGGGCACCAGAAACATCTTGTTTCAGGTAAAGGAGCTGCTGCTGGTGTCTGTTATTTACGAGTTTTTGCATTGCTTTGGACTTCGAAACTTGTTACAAAGTGGATTGTGGAGTTGTACTTTTATTCTTTTCTCCATTTCATTTAGCCTGTCCAATCTGATGATTTGATATTCAAAAAACTTAAGGATGAAATTCTGGCTTTTATGTTATGTAGATCTTGGATTGGAAATCGTTCTAATGCTGATTTGTAAGAGTATATTGGTGGACTTTTCATTATGATTGTTGTAATATGCACGCAGTGGTTCTGATATTCTGTGCAACAAATTCATTTTGCGCCTTGCATGTTTGGTTTTTTGCCTATTAGAAGTCAAAAAATTCACGAATTTTTTAGAAGATGCTAACATTCTAGTGCTACAGATCTTATAGGGATTAAAAACACAATAGTGTGTTTTGTATTCACTTTCTTGTGTTTCCATAATTACACGCCATATTTTAATTTGTTAAAGGAGTTCACTAGTTTATTAACTGATCTGCAATATGATAATGAAGGTGATGACAGTTTTAGAAAGTGTCAAGAAGTAGGGAGGTCTGGAAGTGACTTGTTCAGTGAATGTTCAAAAGGGACTAGCAAGGGATTTGAAACTGGTGATAATGGTTGTTTCCCCCACTTTTTGTGGATTGGCAATGGGATTCTTGAAGCTGATAATTTATCATTCTTCCCAGAATATTTTGATCATGGGCACCAGCGCAGGGCTTTACTTGAGCCTGAAGAGGCCTGCTCATCTCTTGATTACCCTTTTCAGAAGCAGGTTTCTGTTGGACCAGAGCATCAAGCTTATGTCCCGGAGTGGGACTCCCAGTGTTCAAGCACCTCCCTGAACCAGCTAGATGACTCTAACCTTCAAGTTGCATGTGCACATTCATCTAGCCCAGGTGTCATAATTGATGGTGGTCGCGATGAGAACCTGATGGGTACTTGTATCCTTCCCATGCCTGACTTGGAAGCATCTGCAAATTACTGCTATGAAGCCACCAATCATGACTGTGCATGCCCTGATGCAGGTTCTATCAGATGCATAAAACAACATGTCTCAGAAGCTAGGCTGAAACTTAGAGAGAACCTTGGGGAGGAGATATTCGAGGGGTTGGGGTTCTGTGATATGGGAGAGGTGGTTGCAAATAAATGGACTGATGAGGAAGAGCAAGCCTTCCATGAGGTGGTCTTATCTAACCCTGTTTCTTTGGGAAAAAATTTTTGGGACCATCTGTCAGCAACATTCCCTTCCCGAAAAAAGGAGGAGCTTGTCAGTTATTATTTCAATGTATTCATGCTCCAGAAACGTGCTGAGCAGAACAGGTTTGACCCTCTAAATATTGACAGCGATGATGACGAGTGGCAAAAAATTGAGGGTGAAACAGTAGAGGAAGATGAGGATTCTGCAGTGGAATCTCTGACTGGTCAGGATTCCTCTGCTTACTGTCAAGAGGATCGTGCTGAGAAGTTCAATGAATATGTTGAGGATGAGGATGAAGCTGTTGCTTCTAGAGATGGTGTTGATAATGTTGTTCATGGAATTGCAACTGATGCGGAGTATGAGGGAGATGTAGATGATTTTTCAGGAGCACATGTTGGGATTTACCATGGTGATTGTGTTGGTGACCTCGGACCTAAACATTTCAATGTAATTGCTGGGACCAACACAGATGATTGTGATGTTCAAGATGATTCGTGCACATCATATGAGCATCAACGAGACAACATTGATTGCTATGGTCCACTTGATATGGGAACTGATGGGAGACACTCCAGTCAAGAGTAATATTTTCACAGTAAATATTATTGATGGTTTGGTTCCCCTGCTGTTCGGCTAGACTGGATATTATCAAGGGATTGATGTTATTAGTCATTGAAACTTGAAGAAGCTGATACCTTTATTCAATGTTGATTGTTGGGAAGAGTGGTTGTCCCATGCATCCCTCCAAATTAAAGTTGGTTCTAGTAGGCATCAATATTCAAGAGTCTGGTAGGTCATCAGTTTCCAGGACTGGCCTTTCAAGGTTCATGTGGCTCAATTAAGAAGCATTTCAGATAGACAATTACTAGTAATACTACTGCAAAATCCAATTTTGCTTGCAAAATTTTGAATATGTTGGTGGAAGGGCATTTTGCAAGATGCAAGTACTTTTATAGGGCGTGGTTGATGATCTTGAGTGAGCCAATGGAATAATCGTGGTAATATGCAGAGCTATGGGTGCGCGATTTGTTCAGCTGTTTAGCGTGACTTGAATCATGTTTCTCTTTATCTCTGCGTGATCAATCTCATGGTAATTATCTTGCAGTTTAATCAACCCTCTGTAAGGCCACTTGGACCAACATCTAAATTGAATGGTGTCGTCAAGGCATTTTATTTTATCTTCTTTGGTTCCTCCTCCATGCTTGGCCTTTTTTTTCCCCTTCAAATGTTCCCGGTGATGGTTTTTATGTTATTAATGTTTCTGTTAATGTTGCTTGTGTTTCCTGCCCCCATGAATTTTGTAGATGCTTTAGGGTTAGCTTTGTAAGAGTGACCTCCATGTCAGCATAACGATATTCCCCACAGTAAGATTGAGTGCTATTCACTGTTTTCTCGGCAAACAGCCTCACTAGCTCTCTCCCCTTGACTGTGTGCATGCATTTATGTGAGTCTATTTATTTCGGTTTATGTAATTGCAGTTTCCTGGACTTGGAAGCGATCGTACTTGTTTTCCTGCAACTTGGTCATCAATGAACAATTTTGCTGTTTTCACAGCATTCATGGTTAATTATTTTTGGTTAAATCTCAGACCTGTTTTTCTCACAACCTCCATTTAAGAATGGTTGCATGAAATTTCATCTGCCGTACCTCTCCTTCATTCCATTGGAACTCTTGGGGTCTGTCACAGGCGCAGGAAGCTGTGTATAAACTTGTTATAATTCCACCTTCTAGCAGAAGTGCACAGGAACTCTAAATTGGCTGTTTCGTTAAGTTATTGTAGTTGGATTGTTCTGATACTGATGACAGCAACCGGTGCATGGCAGAGCTGTGTGTTTCCAGTTTATAAATGTAGTTTTTGTTTCATGGAAAACTGCATGGATAGATTAACAAAATAATAATAATGTAATTCTGACTCCGATTTAACTGTGGATGGGGCAAAACCCAAAAAGACGTTGAGATTCGAGCGCAATATAAGAATTCTTTGAGAAAAGATGGCCATGGAAATGTTTGGAGAACTGTAGTTCTGGCAACTTGTTCAAATGGGGTGGAAGCCCAGCAGCCATTGCATCAGTAGATTGTTACTAAACTAGAAGCATTCAAGCTGAAAAAACGTTAAATCTGTGGTCTCATCATCAAAATAGAAAGCAAGGTATGAGATGGACAGCACTCGAATCCAATTTACTGCTGGGGTGTTGACGAAGCATTGAATCTATAAAGTTGCTTGCCAAAACAGGCATCACGGGCTATTATCTAATAAACAAGCAAAAAGAAGCGGGGGTGGAATTCAACTCCAATCAAACAGCATCTGCATCTTGCACTGAAGTGCCTCTCTGTAAACTGGACTGAAGATATAAAATTGTTACTGCTCAAGGAGCATGGTGCCACATCTCGGAACTTAATTCTGGCAAAAGAAAAGAGATTGTTAATTTCTAAACCAACCTTTCATGGATTGTTTATTAATATTTGCAGCTCCAATAATTAAGTACAAAGTCATGGTTTTTCCTCTTCATTTTTTTTAAAGGGCAAGAGCAAGTTTTTTAAGCTTTTCAATAATGGCTCACATTCAAAATTGGGATGCTCTTTCCTGTCCTTCCTTCAAGTATCTAAACAGAGATGATACCCTTTTCGATTCCTAAATTTGTAATTAGCAATTGTCTATACCTGTATACCAATTCATATCCGCACCTATTATGAGAAGATAAAAGCGTTCCTTGCCAGCTTAGAGGTGGTCTGGCTGGCAGAGGAAGTCTGGTGGTGCTTGGTGCTGGTGCGGAGGGGCTGGTGGTGGAGAGGAGTCGAACGCGATCGAAGACAGTAGAGGTTGATCAAGAGATGAAGGAGATTGAGTTAGTCAACTAGCTCAAATAGACCAGAATCTGGTAAAAATGGTAAAAAGCACAAAGTAGAAACACATGGCATGGTGAATTCACATAATCTGTGCAAGCCTGAGATAGTTCATGCATCAACAATAACCCAAGTATTGGATCTGATCCATGTTGGCCAGCCTGCTGACATAGGTTTTTCCCATTGTCTCTTATTTCCATTTGAGCTTAAATTAATTCAGTGGCCACTTCTATTAACTGTGGTCCGTAATCTCAGATCTCTAAAGATACTAAATCATCTGAGTTGAAGATTTTTTTATTCTAATTGTTGCCAAACTTCTTTTTAAATAGATTAAATTAAGAGAGGAACTGGTGGCTTGGATGTATTGGGATAACCCAGTGATTAGTTGATCAAATACTCGAGTATAGGGATGAAAAAAAATCGATTAAATTAAGAAAATTGAAAAATAAATAATTAAAAAATTAAACTGTAAATAAAAAATTTGATTAATTTTTTTTTAAACCAAGCCAAACCAGAAAAAATCAAGTTGATCGGTCTGAACTGGTTGTTTTATAAAAACCAAAACTAATTGGTTTGAATCGGTTTTGATTTAATTTTATTTTTTTATAAACTGATTTTAGTTATTTTTTTTAATAAAAACTAAACCAAATAAAAACTAATCATTCTACTAGAATAGAATAAGAGAAAATTTAGTATTTTCACTAAATTGATTTTTTTAATCTCTTAGAGCTGATTTTTTATTATGCTTTCTATTAACAACTTGATTAAAATTACACATTATTGAAGATCATGTGTAATTCTATTTAATGAAAAATAGTTTTTTTTTTATATTATGACAAATAATAATTAAAAAATTGAGATAAACTGAAAGGTATATATCAAGTAAATTAAAATTGACTCTTGAATGATTTCAAGTGTTTCAAATCACAACTTTTTTAAAAGTGTGATATTATTTTTTTTTATAATATTTTTTATTTATAAATATGTTAAAATAATATTTTTTTATTTTTAATATCAAAACAGTTTAAAAACATTAAAAAAAATAATTAGCCAGCCTCTCTGTTTGGACAGCAATCTCAAACTGTCTTTTAATTACACTTTAGGATCAGTTTAGATAACAATCCCAATTTCTTCTCCATTCTTCAACCAAAAAACTACAGCCAGATTGACCTGTGAATCCAAAAGGTCTTGGATACCGTTTAGTTTGATTATAAGAGCTTAATCCACTTTCCAAGTTGAGAAAGTAGGAAGCTTATTAGAGAAGCAAGCCTTGCATAACAAGACAATGCCACCAAGAAACGGTGAGTCTATCGTTTCATGATGTACCTCCTCAGATAAAAACAATTGCTGCGATGGGACAATCCTAGTCTATGGGTGCAGCAGAAGGGCAGGTGGATTTTATCTAAAAATAAAATGGGAAGTGGTTTAATAAATACTAATACCATAACATGAATCGAAAAGCAACTCTGACAATTTACTTCAATCACAAGCAATCACATGATCAAATCCCAAATCATTTTGTGGCCAAAATTGTCCCTATCCAATGCAAGCGAGTACAGTTTTATGCGGATTTTAAGCTCACCAGCGAGTATGACTCCATTCCTATAACTTGGCTTCCTTTCCATGCAAGGGTTTCTCTCCTTGTAAATACTTACAAGGTCATTATATTAGAGAGAGGGAGAGAGGGAGAGAGGGAGAGAGGCTTCCTTTTGTTTTTCTGTGGCTTCTTTGTGCATTTTGGCATTTTCAAAGCAGAGTCATAAAACCCATCACTTTCACTTCAATTTCTCTCTCGCATTGCATATGCTTGCAAAGAAACTACTCCACCAGAGAGGCAGAGCAATAGAACAGGGGCAAGGGATCACTCTTTGTATGGGCTTTTTAACTTTTCTTAATTGGCTTGATTAGATCACAAAAACCCACGCCGTCCCCTCTTTTATCCCTTCTAAAACCAAGACTTCACAAAACTAGGCTCTAAATTTAGGTTCTTTTTCATCTGGGTTTCGTTGACTCCTCTGTTATTCCCCAACTTTCTGGTGTGTTTGTTTCCCTGATTGTCAAAGAAGTATCTTTTGCCATTTTTCTTGAGAAATTTGAGGTTTTGCTTGGTTTCTGATCTGGGGTTTCTTTTGTTTGCACAAATGAAGAAGAATCAAGAAAAGGTGCACGTATGCAAGTTATGCAAGAAGAGTTTCTTGACCGGGAAAATGTTGGGTGGTCACATGAAGATTCATGGAGCTAGAAAATCAATTAAAGAATATGTCAAGTTTGAAAGCAACAACATGGGTTCTGAATGTCACGGCCTAAGAGAACAGCCCAAGAAATCTTGGAAATTCTCAGGCTTGAATCATGATGGTAGTGTTTCAATGCAAGAAACAGCGAAATGTAGAGTCTGTGGCAAAGAATTTGGGTCGCCAAAATCCCTCCATGGCCACATGAGGCATCACTCTGCTAAAGAAAGGAAAGGAGTTTACTGTGAAGAATGTGGCAGAGGGTTTCTGTCATTGAAATCTCTAAGCAATCACATGAGGCTGCATCATAAGAAGTTGAGGGTCTCAAGTTCAGGGCCTAATCTGGTTGTTATGGCCTTATCTGCTACTGAGACTGTGAATCTTGTGAGAAGAAAGCGATCTAGCAGAATGAGATGCAAGATTACTCCCAATTCTTCTTTTTCTAGATCGAATGAATCTGTATCTGGTTTTGATATTGAGCAAGAAGCTGAGGAGGTGGCTATCACATTGATTATGATGTCTAGGGGTGAATGTAATGGGTTTGATTCGTTGTGTCAAAGTAAGCGAATTAAGAGAGGTGAGGGTTATCATGGTTTTGATGGTAATGGATTTGTAAGGCCAAAGAAAACCGGAGAGTATTATTTAGATTCTTGTGATTTGGATTGTAAAATTAGTATATCTAGTGGTGCGGCAAATCAAGTTAGATTGGAAGTTCCCATGGAGAGTTTTCATAAGGATGTTGAATCCAAGAGCCCTCAATTGGATGACGAATCAGTTGAATTCTGTGGTAATGAGATAGAGAAGGGAGGTCACGGTGAATTGATTACCAGTTGCACTGTAGCTGAATCAAGTCTAGATCTGATGGGAGGAGTTGGATTGGACGCTGCTCGTTTGGGATTTCAGAAATCTATTCCAATCAAGCAAGCAAGCTTTGATGCTTCTGATGCGGAGATGGGACAGGATGCTCGCCTTCAGATGGTAGTAACTACAGATTCTGATATCACGGAAAGTCCGAGCAAAAAAGGTAATTTCAGGTGCAGAATCTGCAATAGAAACTTCATCAGTTATCAGTCACTTGGGGGTCATCAAACATTCCATAGAAAGAGCTCCATAGGGTTGAAGACTGATAGCTGCAAAAGGGATATCCAGGCTATTTTTTCTCCTGAAACTAAGGCTACAGGAAAACTTGTCAAGATTGACTGTATTCAGGAATCAGTGAAGCAGGAAACTGATGGAGTCATTGTAAAAGATTGCGAGTCAAAGGAGGGTAAGGAGCACAAATGCCCAATCTGCTTTAAAGTTTTTCTTTCCGGCCAAGCTTTGGGAGGTCACAAAAGGGCTCATTTTCCTAAGGCCAGAGAAGAACAGAACATTGCAGTGAACCGAGAGGTTTCTGATATCTGTAATGTTTTCACTATTAATGTCCCATACACAGCTGCTCCAGAGGTCAGTAATGATGTTCGGTGCGAGTCATGGTGGCCTGCCAATTCCCACAAGCATGAGCCACTGGTGGTGGGTCTTATAGCCAACTAAGATGCGTAATGATGCCTATACCTTCCTTCTTAAGAGTTTCAAGAATGTAGAGACAGGATGGTGCATTTCATTTCTGGTTCAAGGATAGTTCATTCAGAGGTAGATTCTCTTAGCTACTGTCGCTTAGAAAGTCTCAATTGCACAAACGTGGTTTTTGCTTCCTTTTCCTTATAATTTCATCTATGAACAGAAGAGGCTTCATTGTTGAGAATCTGAAGCTCATTGGCCAATTCTCTACGGAATTTTGAGTGGTGTAGGAGGACTTGTTTTGCTTCCTTTTCATTGTTGTTTTCGTACTAGTATGCCAATCGGAACAGATGAACAGAAACGTTATTGTTGATCTAGACCGATTTCCCAATTTTTGTCTACCATTCTTTTGTAGTAATGGAGAACAGAAAGCAGTTCTAGAAGCATAAAATCTCAGTAGTTTGGTTTACATACAGTTTTCAAGATTGGTTGGGAATCATTAACATGTGGAATTGCGAGAGATGAGAGGTTGGTGGCCGTCAGACAATTTAAAATTTTGTGCAGCATATGGCATCAGAGCAAAAGGTAGTTCAGTCACCTAACATATACACATGACATATTACCTCAATCTGCATCATATTTTATAATCAATTTTCTCTTAGTTGTGATCTAAAAGAAAACTTATGCATTTCATATTCTTCACTTCTCAACATTTAAAGAGGCTCCTTATAATCTTATGCTAGCAGCTCGGCTAAGAGGAAGGCCAATAGTTCCTGCAACTTATAGGATCAAGCTGCTGCTAACAATTAGCTCATGTTGGGTATTAGCTTTTCTACGATGGAAAGCAATATAAAAACATTTTTAAGACCTTACCTCGTATCTTAATTTTTTTAACTAATTAAATTAATAAAATTAAGCACAAGGGACTTATATAAGTTTAAAGAGCTTTTATTTAAAAAAATATATTAAAGAGTAATATAAAATTATTCTTAGATCTCATTTCATACCTTAAGCTTTTGAAAATTAAGCACAAAAAATATATTACAGAGTAATATAATGCCACTTTTAAAATCTTACTCGATAATTGAAACTTGTTAGGATTGCCTTTGCAAACAAGGCATAATCTAGTTCAAACATTGTCGTGTCCCTCATGAACAAGAGCCAAGCTTGAAGGCCAACAAGCTGCTTTGAGTCTCTTTAGGCTTGAAGCACAGGTTGCTTTCATGCAACTGAAAAATGCCATGTTAAGAAACTTCACTTGTAGAGCAATGATGGAGAGAAGCAAGCAGCCCTATTGCTCCACAGCACCTTCTGGATTGATGTTGTGTGACAGTTTCATCTAAGCTGAGGCCTTGTATTGTCAAAAGTTTGTTTATGTAAGAAATGAGAAACACTTTGACAAGAAATCTAATGTGGATAAAGAGGTTGAGTAAATGCAATTAAGAATTGGCGTTGGCAGAAGTATGATTATGGAACCAATAATCAGACTTCGGCCACCTTTGCAGCCATTTCTATTTTGGATTTTCTGCTTTCGTTTTCTTTCTCTTTTTCAGAAAACCAAGAACAGAAAATGAAAACTAAAACACATAATTGATTGCATATTTATGTTTTTTTTTTTCCGAGATAAGATAATTATAAATTCTATAAATTAAGACTTGTACTCTTAATAAATTATGTTTTCAATTATGAGTAATATAAGAGTTGATGGCGTGGCATTTAGGTTGATATATACCAGAACCTTCCCAAGTCAAGAATGCTCTTGTGGTGAATGTTCTGTTCTGCAACATGGGAGTAAATTTGTCCATGAATTCACTGTGAATTTGAGGGGAAAAGGAAAAAGAACTTGTGAATCTTTCTCTTAGTTACTGATAATGGCTAGGTTATTTGATAGTTTCATAAAATTTCTTGGTAGCCTGGTGCTTTTGACAATCAAGAAACATCAACTTAACATTCTTTCCAATGTCGACGGAATAAAAAATATCGACAGAATAGAAAACTTAAACGAGAAAATTTCTGATAATAATATTTCATAATCTATCATGTTGGCATTGAAAAATACCGACGGATCTTTATTATATATCGACAGAATATTTTATCAGCACTTTTCATTTTCAAACAGTGATTAAATAGATTTCTCTAGAAAATATTTTATCCATAACAATTTCATTTTAATTCTATCCTTTTTCTATAGTGACATAATCATTCGAAATCTCTTCATTCTTAGTGTTACTCTTCACTATTTTGAAAAGCCTAATTCACTACAATTATTGTTTCTTCGAATATGTCCGCTTCTTTACTTTTTTGTCTCATTACCTTGAATCTTCCTGCCTTTTCTTTTCTTTCTTGGATTTCTTTTTATCTTCCAAACCGATAGACCTGCCATGCTTGTTTTTGTCTCTTTTGGTGCTATTGTAAGCGCAATTGAAAGGAGATGTAGAGCAGACAATCAAGAAACTTGGATGAACAAGTAAGAGTGAAGCATCATTATTGATGCAATTTCCTTGTATTTCAGGCAGTGAACAGTTGTTTGTGGAAGGTTTTCAAAATCTCCTCCAAATGGATTTGGTTGTAACGTGCAAGAAAAGGCAACAAACCATACCAAAAGAAAGATAATAACATCAACGTAATAATCTTTCCAATGTCTACGGGAAAGAAAACTCCGAAGATAAAGTTTTTAACGGTAGTATTCCATCACCTATTTTGTTGATATTAAGAAATACCGGCGGGATCTTTATTATATGCTGACGGAATATTTTGTCAGCATTTTTTAATTTTTCATGCAGTGATTGAATAGATTTCTCAAGGCTTTTAGCTTTTTCTTTCTTGGATTTTGTTTATATTTGAAACCGATAGACCTACCATGCTTGTTCTTGTCTCTTTTGGTGTCAATAAATCCATTTGCAGACTGATTTGCAACCCTTTACAGATGAGTATTCTTCTGAACTCTTCCTGTTAACATTGATCTGTATGGTGATAAAAACAGAGGAGTCAGAGAGATGCATTCCATCCAAATTTCTTGTTCTCTCAACATTTGTCTTTCTCGGAGTATTGTTTACCCAGATTGACAATCGATGAAATGCGCTGTAAGAACAATTATAGTCAATTGTTTAAGATATTTAATAATTGAAGAAGATTCAAATCCAACATAAATTCCTAGTCTCCTTTGTTGACCCATTTTTGTGCGTCCCTGGGGGGCAATTGAAATATATATTTGGTTCTTGATCGAGAATTAATATATTGGGTCCCACAATTTTTTTTTTATAAAAACATATATTTTCCTTTTTTATTCAAGAAATCTAAAAAAATCAGAAATTTAAAATCCAAAAATATTTTTAATAAATACACAAGTGGATCAACTCCTGAGATGCAATAGATCAAAACACCATAATAATAATGAGATTGATGTATTATTGACAAGATGTGCTAGAGAAAGACTTAATGTAAAGAAAATTAAGTTTGGAAGTTATTTTGACCAACATTAGAAGAATTAAGTAAGTTCAAGGGCTCAATTGAACTTATAATAGGCTTAATTGAAGCAAAATTGAGTTTGAAAGTCAATTAGATCAAAATTAAAAGAATTAATTAAATTTAAAGGTTTAATTAAACTTCTAATAGGTATATTTAACTTATTTAAGGATTAATTAAAAGAAATTTAAGGTTGAAATCCAACTTGACCAATATTGAAGAATTAATTAAATTTAAGGGCTTATTTAAACTTCTAACGGGTTGAATTGACTTAATTAAAAACTTAATTAAAATAAAAATTAAGTTTGAAAATTGTTTTGGCTAAAATTAAAAGAATTAATTATGTTCAAGGACTTAATTAAACTTCTAATGGGTTTTGTTGACCTATTTGAAGAAAAACAAGTTTAAAGGCCTAATTTGGATCAAGTTGCAAAAGTTGGAAGATCAATGACCTATTTTAACCTTAGGAATCATAGTTTAATGCAATCAAGAATTTAATTAAAAGAAATTTAAAGGTTGAAGATTAATTAATTATTTAATTGAAAGAATTCAAAATTAAAGATCAAGGCGCAAAAGGTACATGCATTCAAAGACTAAAATTGATCAAATCAGAGGTCAATTTGAAACAAATTAAAAGTTTGAAAGTTAATAAAAGTTAATTTCATAATTGAGAAACCAAGGATTGAGTTGTCAAAGGCACACAATTTAAAGGATTTTAACCAATGTTTACAAGGATGCAATTGCAACAATTGAAGTTTTTGATTTAATTAGGGATATAAATGTTGAAACTAGAAGAATATGGGCAAATTTGAAAATTTAAAAAGCCTAGTAAAAAAACCCTAATTTTTAGGGTTTAGTAATGAATTACCACTCAAATTTAAATGAAGAAATTAGGTGATGTGTCATTTGGTCACTATTTTTCTTTTTCTTTAGTCAAGAAAGGTGATCGAGCGACCATCTTCAGATGAATAAATGTGATATCTCCTCTACATATTTCAGGTCTATCAATAACATTTTTATATTCAGTTTCTATAATGAATTCACCAAAGCACTCTATTCGGATAGCCTCAACTAAAGAAAAAATTCACCCATAAAAAAACAAACTTTAAGATTGTTTTTTCAAGCTAGGACTCGATTCACAAAGTGACAAAGGAGAGACCAAGCACCACCATAACTTTCAGGAAAAAGGTTTTAGAAAATAAAAAAAGAATAATAATCTTTCATAACCACCTACCTTTTATAAAAACACCATGGTTTTGTAACTTCTTAGTTTATCTTTACTTATAAAAGAGAGGTGTTTTGCAAAAAAAAAAGGGGTTAATGAGAGAAGGAAAAGCATGGAAAAATTGAGATAAAAATTCTTGAGACGATTGAGAAAAAAATACAAAAAAATAATGTGCAAAGTTGAGAGAAAAAAAGAGAAAAGAAGAAGGGCATAAAACCAACATTTACGAGCAAAGGAAAAGATGAAAGAAACAATAAAATCTAGTAAAGGAAGGTTGCATCGGTGTAAAAGATATATTTTAAACTTTGATAAAAAGGTATAATTTAATGGGCACACCCCTCCTTTGATCTTTATTAAGTTCATTTTTTATTGTTAGTTCTTCATATTATTAGTTTCTCTTTCATTTTAGAAGCAACATACATTGTAGATTACTAAATTCATGGTTCGCATGATATCATGAGCTGACACAATTTTTTTTATCTAAAAAAATGTTTAGGAAACAATTATATTTTTAAAGAAGTGAGAGAAATTCTATAATTGGGTTAAATCTTGATTAATTTGATAATATAATTAAAAAAATAAAACAACAAAAAAAATTAAAAAAATATTGCCCCTAGACAAATTTGGGATAGCATATGAAACATGTGATTAAAATAACTCTATAAAAGTATAATACCATAAAAAATCAATTGTGAAAAAGGATCTAGAAAAAAAAATCAATGTCAAACGATGATATTAAAAAAAAATAAAAAAAATGATGTCAACTCTTAGTAACTTTTTAAACTTGTGACTCGAGTCATCAAACTAAAGGCACTATATATGAAAAAAATTATAAAACTCAATCTCTATAAAATAAAACGTTGAAGGATTAAATAAAATAATTAAACAAAAAAAAATAATATTCTATAAACTTGGATTGAATAGTAAAATTAAAATTAATAAAACTTTTATAAAAAGATAAAAAAATCCAAAGAATAAGGATCAAGTTGAAAACATCACTGCATAATAAAAAATTGAACACGTAGAATTTTTTAACATGTTTTTTAATATAAAAAAAATTTAAATATAAATTGAAAAATTTGTGCATGCCTCTAATTAAATAAATCAAGAACTATTGCATAATGAAATGAAAAAAAAGTCATCCAAAATAAATAAAATTAAAATAAAATATAAAAAGTAAATGAAGATATTTAATATCATAAAAACATGTTATTTATCTTATTGTGTTTATTGTGTTTGATGAAATTGTTTATTAAAATTAATTTGTAATAAAAATCGATACACATAAAATTTATTAAAAAGAATTAAAAGAAAATTATTATGTAAGACTGTATATATTAAAAAATAAAAAAAAATGATATATATATATATATATATATATATATATATATAGAATTTAAAAACAATAAGAATTAAGAGCTATAGGTAGAGATTATGAATTCAAATAATAGGACCATATATTTTCTTTATCTAAATAACATTCAAATACACATGTACATATGTCATTCATGCATTCTCATATTTTCTTAACATTTTCATTATTAAAATGAAAAGTCACAAAGAAAATATTATTGCAAGACATCAAATAATAAATGCATATAAATTATATAAAATATTATTTACGAATAAAGCCTCTTCGAGAGGCTAAGAAGAAATAATATATATTTATCTTTTTCAAGAGATAAAAGAAATTATATAAACTCATCCTCTTCCATAGATTAAAAATCATAAGAATTTATCTTTCATGAGATCAAATCATAACCTTTTCTAAGGATTTTTTTTATTAACTCCACTATCTTTTCATAATTTCATTATCTTCCAAAACTCTATAATCATATATGTTTTGATTTAATAAATAAAAATAAAATGTATATTTACAGATGATTTAGAATGAAAAATGGAGAAAAATTTCATGCCTTGATATGATTTGACTGTGATAATGTTATATAAAATTAAAAAATAAATAAAAATAAGAAAATCTTGCAACCATCAGATTAAAATGATCTTTTATATTAATATGATCTTTTATTTTAATCTATTTATAAGAAAGAGAAATGAATGAATAGAAGAAAATAAAATCAATATGCATTTCATAATATATTAATAACAATAGTATTTTTTTTCTCCTATATACCATAGTTTTTAAACTAAAGAGACAGTTTGTAATCAAGTTACCAAACAATTTGTGATCAATTCTTAATTTTTTAGATAAAATAATATTATTTTTATTAAAATAAATAAATAAATAATAGTTCTAGATTTAACTAGGTTAATGGATTAACTTGAGTTTTTCATCAATTTTTTTTTAATTTTTATTTTTTTATAAATTTAATTTGATTCCAGAAAAGCATGTATATCTTTATAGAGCAGATATATAAGTGGAAAAAGAAATCAAATTCAACCATTTTCTTTTAAATTACAGCAGATATATAAACGGAAAAAAAATAATCAAATTCAACCATTTTCTTTTAAATTTTAGGGCAAAAGTAATTCTTGAAAACCAATTGTTGTCCTGTTATTTTTATTTTTTTTCCATCAAAAGATTCATACATGTCTTGACACAAAATAAAAACACCACAAACTCATAAAATTCCCATGGAGTACGCAGCAGCAGCATATCCTCAAATGCATCAAAATCAAAATGCAAACCCTAACCCACCGCAGCCACAGCCACAACCACAACCACACCCAATCTCTACTTCTTTATACTCTTCTTATTACTATCCTCCTGCTGCTGCTGCTGATCCCCAAAACCAGCACATTACTACTCAATTCTACACCGCTGACCCCACTACCAGTCTTACGCCTCCTGGGGTTGACTCCTACACTAACTACCCACATCTTGCCTACTGTTTCGATCCCAATTCCAATACTTGGGTTGCTAAGGAAGCTGTTCGGCAATATGGGTCTGCTCCTGCTTCCTTTCCTGCTCCTGTTGTAAGTGGTCGGTCCTCTGTTTTTCACTTTTTTTTTTCCGGGGTATCTTTTTTATTGCTATATTCCTTGTGAATTATTGAGTGTTTATCAGGATTTAAATTTTGTGCTTTTATTTGTGAATTGTGGGCTTTGGTATTTTTGTGGAGATTTGTAGAGGGTTTTTTGATTGCTGAGAAAATATGGCAAATGGGAAAAAATTCTAGAATTTTGTGAACTAGAAAAGAGTGTCGTTTGGCTTCTGACATTATGTTGGAAACTGAAATAAAACTAGAGTTGTGAATATAACAAAGGCAACCAAATTCATAGAAAGAGAAAGCTTTGATTTGTTTCTTCCAGTATTAATAGTAAATGTGAAATTTTAAGTTTTGGTGTGATTTGATAATGAGTGCACCAGAGGGAGAAATCAAAGTGTTGTTGACAAAGTGATCACGTCTGAGAATTGGCGTGGTGATTTTTTCTTGATTATGGTGATATTGTTGTATTCGAAAAAGAAAACTAGATTGGAAAATTACTTGCATCTGCAGAAGATTACGCTTGTTGAGGCTCTAGAAATTCTCAGTAATAATCTTTTAGTTGGAGGACTTCCCTTTTTATACACAACTTTGTCCTCAAACCATTTCACCAACCTTCTTGCCTTGACCCAGCAAGCTTGATTATGGAGGATTTATTGATTTAACTTTTCAAGCCGTCCAAATTGTTGGGCTAGTGATAAGTTCCATATGGATGCGTGATTTATCCTTTCAACTATCCTGCTACAGATCGGATTGTCTATTTGTGGATGCAAGGTTATGAGTTTGTTTGAAAGTGATTTTGTTATGGGACCCACTATGCATGCCAAGAAAAAAAGTACATTTTTTACAACACATGTTCCTCCATTGCTTGGATTAATATTGTCCAGATTCTAGAGCTTTTCAGTTTACTGTTGATGCTCCCCCCGCTTCTCTGGTAGCTTATTTTACACTAAGAGTGGCATGTTGTAATATGACTTTCACAGTCAACTGTCATCCAACGAGTTGCGTGTATTTTTTTTTTTTCTAATGTTGTAGAATGCCAATGTAAATGTCTCATAATGAATGGTTACTGCACATATACATCCTGAAGAATTTTTTTTTAACTCTAAACTTCCAAACGGTGAAGCCATATATTGTGCACCATGCTTAGTGTATCAAATAACAAAAGGAATAATACTAAATATTCTTGAATTTTAATAAAATTTTGCTTACTAAATGACATGGAAGCTTGTGATTGGAGTTTATTGTTCCATTCCATCATTGGATTCATATCACTAAATGTGATAATATCCCACATTCCATGGTTTGTATTCCACATTCCATGGTTTAAACAGCTTTCTTGCATAATGAATGCCATACCATTTAGTAAACTAGTCTTAGGAAGAATGTTCAAGTAGTCTTAGCACTAACCAGGCTAAATTAACTGTAGAAGGAAGGGGTTTGAGATCAAGTTTGTCCTATAATAGTTAGCTTTGACTATATTAGTGAGGCTACACTTATTGAATGAACTATGGTTTTTTATGCCATCCCTTGAAATAATTTTCCGTATTGATGTTGTTTAGCATGTGTTAGAGGGAAGTACTTTTTTACTCATGTAAGTAGTGTATTGTAAAGGACTATTTAATACAGTTACTCTCAATGCTAAAGCTGCGAGGCAACCGCATGTTACTCATGCTGCTGCTACTCTTCCAGTTATATTAATTTTACAATGAGTAATGTTTAAGGTGTGCTCGTGTTGAAATTGAGCACTAGATTGGTGGTTGTTGAATACCTTGGCAGGATATTCTGATGCAAATCCCTAGTTTCTCTTACAGAAAAAAGGACGAAGTTATCTTTGGCATAGGCAACTTAATTTACACTAAGAGTGGCATATTGTAATATGACTTTCACGGTCAACTGTTATCCCAACAAGTTGCATGTATTTATTTTTTCCTAATGTTGTAGAATGCCAATGTAAATGTCTCATGAATGGTTACTGCACATATACATCCTGAAGTTTTTTTTAACTCTGAACTCCCAAACAGTGAAGCCATATATTGTGCACCATGCTCAGTGTATCAAATAATAAAAGGAATAATGCTAGATATTCCCGAATTTTAATAAAATTTTGCTTACTAAATGACATGGAAGCTTGTGATTGGAGTTTATTGTTCCATTCCATCATTGGAGTCATATCACTAAATGTGATAATATTCCACATTCCATGGTTTGAACAGCTTTCTTGCATAATGAATGCCGTACTATTTAGGAAACTAGTCTTAGGAAGAATGTTCAAGTAGTCTTGGCACTAACCAGGCTAAATTAACCATAGAAGGAAGGGGTTTGAGATCAAGTTTGTCCTATAATAGTTAACTTTGACTATATTAGTGAGGCTAGACTCATTGAATGGACTATGGTTTTCTTCTGCCATCCCTTGAAATAATTTTCTGTATTGATGTTGTTTAGCATGTGTTAGAGGGAAGTACTTTTTTACTCATGTAAGTAGTGTATTATTGTAAAGGACTATTTAATACAGTTACTCTCAACGCTAAAGTTGCGAGGCAACGGCATGTTACTGATGCTGCAACTACTCTTCCAGTTATATTAATTTTACAGTGAGTAATGTTTAAGGTGTGCTCATGTTGAAATTGAGCACTAGATTGGTGACTGTTGAATACCTTGGCAGGATATTCCGATGCAAATCCCTAGTTTCTCTTATTGAAAAAAGGACGAAGTTATCTTTGGCATATTGGTCCTCTTTTTTTCACTTTTTTTCTGGGTTATTTTTTATTGCTATATTCCTTGTGAATTATTGAGTGTTTATCAGGATTTAAAGTTTGTGCTTATATTTGTGAATTGTGGGCTTTGGTAATTTTGTGGAGATTTGTAGAGGGTTTTTTGATTGCTGAGAAAATATGGCAAATGGGAAAAAATTCTAGAATTTTGTGAACTAGAAAAGAGTGTCGTTTGGCTTCTGACATTATGTTGGAAACTGAAATAAAACTAGAGTTGTGAATATAACAAAGGCAACCAAATTCATAGAAAGAGAAAGCTTTGATTTGTTTCTTCCAGTATTAATAGTAAATGTGAAATTTTAAGTTTTGGTGTGATTTGATAATGAGTGCACCAGAGGAAGAAATCAAAGTATTGTTGACAAAGTGATCATGTCTGAGAATTGGCGTAGTGATTTCGTCTTGATTATGGTGATATTATTGTATTCGAAAAAGAAAGCTAGATTGGAAAATTACTTGCATCTGCAGAAGATTACGCTTGTTGAGGCTCTAGAAATTCTCAGTAATAATCTTTTAGTTGGAGGACTTCCCTTTTTATACACAACTTTGTCCTCAAACCATTTCACCAACCTTCTTGCCTTGACCCAGCAAGCTTGGGCTTGTCTATTTGTGGATGCAAGGTTATGAGTTTGTTTGAAAGTGATTTTGTTATGGGACCCACTTTGCATGCCAAGAAAAGAAGTACATTTGTTACAACACATGCTCCTCCATTACTTGGATTAATATTGTCCAGATTCTAGAGCTTTTCAGTTTACTGTTGATGCCCCCCCCCCCCCCCCCC